>NC_053161.1:82583358-82883358 GCF_016835505.1 Polypterus senegalus
ACTAAAACCAAAATGTTCAGCAGAGTAGGAGGGAGGACATCAAGACTGAATGTTCTTCCAATTTCCATCATCTCAAAAGATCATAGCAGAATCGTCCAACAAGGCATTATCTTCACTAGACACAAGGCTGTTTGGAGAAAGATTAGAATAAAAATCTCAAAACTATTAAAATAAAGTCAATTTATTTATTCTTTAGTTGTAAGATTTGGTTTTCAAATAAAAATGGACCCCTGTGTGATGCACTTGAATGTGTTTTAATATCTAAGCAATAATATATTCAGCTCAATTGTTAATACAGTTATTCCATCCTCTAACTCTTGACTGACATTTTTCAAATGATGCTAGCTTTAATTCTACTTTGATCTTATTAGTTCAGGCTACCGATAACTTAAAGCGAACGTGATAGACTATATTTCTTGCAGAGTATTTAATCACCTCTATAAACACACTAGAATCTGATACAATAGCTACATTAAAAAATAAAATCTAATTCACTTCAGCTCTGAACTGTTTGCAAGACATCTGGTTGTTAAGCAACGTGGTAATAAAATGCCATTTGACTGCATAAAGCTGATGTAGAAGTGCATTGTGTTTAAAAGCACTGCCTTTGTGATTGGGCAATGAAAAAGAGAACACAATAACATCAGTCAAGGAATTAACCAGCTTGTGTTATAGTATAAGATTGTAATGTTTTACTTATTTCTATTGAAACTAAAGGAATATTGTTTCACTGATGGATTGATGACCCGTAAAACTGTCGGGTAAACTGAGATGCTTGCAAAATTTGCTGTGCAACATACGCATTGACTGTAAGTAGGTGACAAGTGGCTCATATGGTCAGAGCGCCTCCACCAAGGTTGCCTTACGCTTCTGAACCCAGCTGTCCCTGTCTCAAAAAAGCAGCCAATAAATTAGGGGGCAGTGAGAATATCCAGGAGTATATTTGTTTTAGAATGGCCTCCTTCTTACATTCTCACCACCAGTAGGAGTTCAGGGTGTAAAATTAGATCAGACATGGGAAACAGAAGGTAACGGTGAGAGGACCCTTATCAGAATTGGCTGATGTTAAGAGTGGTGTACAATAGGGATCAGTGCTAGGGCCACTGCTATTTTTAATATATATATAAATGATTTGGAAAGTAATATAAATAACAAGTTGGTTACATTTGCAGATGATACCAAGCTAGCTGGATTGGTAGATAATCTAGAATCCTTTGGATCATTAAATAGGGACTTGGACATAAAGGCTTGGGCTGATTCCAGGGCTATAGAGGTTGAATTATTATAAAAGTTTAAAAGAGCTGAGCCTTTTAATTTTAAGCAAAAGAAGAATAAGGGGAGACATGATTGAAGTGTTTAAAATTATGAAGGGAGTTAGTACAGTGGATCGACAGTTTTAAAATGATTTTATCAAGAACATAGCGAAACCTGTTAAGGGTAAATTTCACACAAACATTAGGAAGTTTTTCTTTACACAGACAACCATAGACACATGGAATAAGTTACCAAGTACTGTGGTAGACAGTAGGACTTTGGGAACTTTCAAAACTAGACTTGATGTTATTTTAGAAGAATTAAATGGAAAGGACTGGCGAACAATGTTCCCTCTAAGAAGTAGCATATAGTGAGCAAAAAACATTGTTTACAAGCGACATTTTGTTTAAGCCAAAAATTTATGAGCACCAATTTTCGCGTAGCGATTCTGGGGTTTATTTCAGAACAATGACAAGTTGTATTGACATTTGAAAAATACTTAAAAATTGAAGAAGCAGGTTTACATAAGCAAAATATTTATATTAAGTAAATGTACTAAGTTAAACTTACTAAATTAGTTCCTCAGTCAAATTCAAATAGTCTCTCTTCTGCTTTCCAGATGTTATAAACTTTATCTACGTCTACAGCCTTTCCAGAATTCAAGAAGAGTTTAATTCTCATTAAATGTTCCAAATGTTCAGCTTCTAAACGGTTTCTGGCTTTAGTCTTTATACTGTTCATCAGGCTAAACCCTCTTGCACAGTCTGCACTTGAGGCCTGGAATGTGCCGCAAATATCCATGATTAAGTTGATGAGTTAATTTAAGTGATCCTGTTGTTGAGTGAATGTAAGAATATCTGAAAATGTCTTTAATGCTCCACATTTTAACTTCTCATTAATAAGAATTTTGAATTCTGAATACTGTTTACAAAGATCACTTTTAAGAATATCTTCATCATTCTGTAGGAGAAGACAGTATCTGGCTGCAAGCCTTTTCATCTGCTCATGTCCAAATGAATAGTCCTCCTGATTTGCAGTGGCACAGAAAGAGTCTTTTTCAAATATTGACCAATCTTTTAATTCATCATCTGGAAATCGGCTGTCCATATGGTCACACATCTGCTAGATAAATTTTATTATTGATGTTGTGTTCACTGGGACTTGAAATGAAGAAATTAGAATGCTTCTTTCTTCAAGGAAATGCTTATTCTCTCCCAGATACTGTGATCTCAATTTCTTAATTTTTGCTTTTGTAAACTGAAAGGCTTCAACAATTGAAAGCACACTTCTTTGTAGAATTTTAGTTAATTCTGCTAGTTCTGCTAGAACATCATTAAGTATTCCAATTGCTACATGGTGTTCTGGATTACGTAACTTCTCCAAGCAATATTTGTGAACAGGATCATTGTCTTCCTCCACTTTTTCTTGGCAATATTGCAGCAAAACATCATAATTCTTTACCAAAGCATTTACTGCAAAATTTCTGGATAGCCACCTAATCTCATTCAGTGGTCTAAATACAATCACATCTGCATCAGCAGCTTTAGCTAGTTCTTCAAATTTTGTCTTCTTAACAGATGATCTGCAGAATATTGTGTAAACAGTCCTTAGTAAAGTTTCTATCTCTCTCCTCAAGGGTATATTCTTCCATGCATCATCTATACCCAAATTCTCACAATGGGCTATACAATGTTGCTCTGATAAATGGGGAATTGACTGTCGCAATAGTGCAGCTACACCTTTTCTTTTACCCAGCATGACCGAGGCTCCGTCAGAAGTAAACATAACCATCTTATTTAAATCAAACCCGTTTTCAAAATAAAAGTTCTGAATAGCTTGAAAGATTGGTGAACTATCGCATGCTATTAACTTCAGGATTCCCGCAAACACAGTTTTATAGACGGATTCATTTTCACTCCTGCACTTTATGTATAAAATTAACATCTTCGAAACGGAAATGTCAGTTGACTCATCAACTATCAAGGTATGATAAGTGGCTTTCCTTATTTCGGTATACATTTCAGTTTTGATAGCTGAGTTTATACACTCACTAAACTCAAAGGCATAGTTCTTACTTTGCAAACTCTCTGGGATTTTGACATATTTTCCGACATGATCATGGATATCCTGAACTGACATCATTGAAGAATTTATTCTAATAGCAAGCAAAACGTTATCTATTAAAATCTTTACCTCACCTGGGGTTGCTTGTTTTCGCTGTGTGGTCTCTTTCCTGGTTTCACAATCTTCTTTTGATTCAGTTAGCATGCTTTTTAAAATCCCTCTGCTTTGATTTTTAAGTTTTGTGACACAATCCACATGAGATTTTTTGACCTAAATGTTTATTTAGTTGATCATCTTTCCAGTCGGTCCATGTTTTTCCTGCCGTCCATTCACTGTTGGCTCCAGCTTTCACGCAAATTTTGCATATAACACCATGTGCTTCAGAGTACTCAAAAATTTCACCCAGCTGCACGTGTTGTCCAGAGCCATGTGGCAAGTCTGCGTCTACTGAACATCCTGTCAACCATTCTTTCTTGAATTCCAAACATCGATTTTTACTCGCATTTCCAGAACAATTGTCTGCCTGACGCTTAGGACATGGATCTTGATTTTAAACTCCTAATATAAACTGATGCGTCTAATTCTATGTAAATCAAAATATGTGCGTAAAGAAAAGCTTTAAACACGAGTCGGAAGTCGGAAATAAATAAAACTTTCGAACTCGAACCTATGTTCAAACAAAGATAATCACATAAGCAGAGCCAAACAAACAGAAACAAGTTTCAAACAATTTTTACCAAAGTTAATCACATACGCTGACTCGCTGAGACAAACAGAAACAAGTTTCAAACAATTTTTATAACGCAAGCACGTTTCTTAGGTGGCGGCGTAAAAGAATAAGACCTTCGGCTTTGGACTCCGATGGTCGGAGTGAGCAATCGTACGATAAGTACGAGCGACGCCATCGGAATGAGCGATCGTGCAGGAAGTATGAGCGACGCTCTGAATTCGTATGAGCGATTGCTCACACGCTCAGCTTAGAGGGAACATTGCTGGCGACCCTTGTTGAGCTGGAAGGACAGTTCTCATCTAGATTGTTCTAATAATATCTGGGTGAGGTCGCTGTTCAATTTTTACTCCCTTTTGCTTTAGTTTTTACTTCTTGTTTTAGTTTGTTTACTTTATTGATAAAAATGTTACTTTATTCCAGTATTCTTGTTTATGTTCTGATTCATGGTCATATTTTAGCATATTCCAACTTGTCTGTTGCTTCTAGGTGCACAAAACTGAAAAGCATAAATGGCTATCACAATTGGCTGCAAAAAAGAACTTCACACCACATGCTACCTGAAGAAGGTAACGTGTGGATGATGATAAGATGAATATTTCTGTAGATGTATGGAATCCATTTCATCTGTGCTAATACAGTGATAGTGTATGCCATTTTGTTGTATAGCAGCATTCATGCTTAGTCTTAAAAGTTCTGAACAAACCTTAAAGTTTACGACTAATGTACTGTATATTTCTTTTCCTGTTTATTTTGAAAATGTAATTCAAAGTTCAATATTGCATTAATATGAATAATATATTTTACTGGTACTTTATTTTATGCATGTCTGATGAACAAAATGATTCACAGATTTTATTGAATCAAATATCTGGCCAGTAAATTGGGCCTGCGAGGCATCAACTGCCTCACAGCTAGAGAGAAGTGACATTTCACTGAAAGTTGTATTGAATTTGATAAATTTTAGGAATATACTTTCTTCAGAATAATAATAAAAACAGACCATTGAATGCATCATTTTGGCTTTTCTTGAAGTTTTCATTCTAGGGGCAAGAGAAGGCAATTTTCTGTACAATGAATTATTTGCTGTGCTGTAACCAAACAAAATCAGCCTTCCTGAGCAATGTAAATGCAATGTTTTCTCTAAGCAACTGCACATAAAATATTATCTTGTAATGAGTAGTTTGGTGTAACTGTAAGAGTTCAGACAATCCCAGATAATTATTAATTCAACTTATTATAATTATCAGTGAAATGCTTCTTTCTTTATATGAAAGCCAATTAAAGAAAGTTGAAGCTGTTAGCCATGGATTCTTTTATTGTGTTTAAGTTAACGTGGTATATATAAAGTAAGCTAACGTACTCTACATCAGGGATTCCCAAATTTAAACCTGAGGTACCACTGGTTTTCATTCTAACCAGCTCCAGGAGTAAATAGTTCGGTCTTCCTTCTAAATGATAGTTTAATTTGTCTTTTTCTTCTTTTATTTCGCATTCAGAAATATGTGCTAGTATTAACAAAATTCTGAAATTTGCATTTTTTGTCATATCCTATTAATTCCTATTAATTCACTTTTTCCTGTGCAGCTGAAAATTTTAATTGTATCCAAATGATGATTTGTGATGAGCAGTACAGACACAGTAGGTAATGACATTGAATACTAAAAGACAGTAGAATTCACTTGTGAGCTAATTAAGCCTGCTCCATCACAGGCTGAACCCTGGACCCACTCGAAGCTGTTGTTGAAAAGAGGATGATGGTAAAATTGGATGCCATCATCATCCCCTTCGTCCTCTCTTGGAGCTATTTTAGCCACAGGCTCATTCCACCAAATCGTGCTAAGAAGCACCTCTGGGGGTCTTTTCTGCCCACTGCTATCAGGCAATTCAATGCTTCCACTCGATGTACTTGTTAAGTTTATTTTTATTTATTCATTTACTTATTATAATAATGTTTATCTGTCCTGTGAGTCTGTATACTTGTTTTTTTATGTTTCTGCTGCTGTATACATCTGAATTTCCCCAAGAAGTTAAACATTTTATCTAATCCTATCTAATCCAATCTAATCTAACCTAATCTAATAAGAAAAGGCTGAAATAAGCAGAACATTAAAAAGAGCAAAATCTTAAAAAGCAAGAAAAGAACAATAACAGCTGTTGCACACACAAATGTATTTATTTTCCTAAAAATGTAGCAAACCCATTTTGTAATTTTTAGATTGGCACATAAAAAGGCAGAAACTGGGAAATAACAGTTTAATAAAGACAGGTGTCCAGTTAAAAGCAGAAACACCTGCAGTTAAGGTGGTCCACAAGACTAAACTTATGGCCCACTTAGTTAGGCCTTTTATTACTAACTAGCAAAATACCCGCACTTCGCAGCAAAGAAGTAGTGTGTTAAATAAGTTATGAAAAAGAAAAGGAAACATTTTAAAAATAACGTAACATGATTGTCAATGTAATTGTTTTGTCACTGTTATGAGTGTTGCTGTCATCAAGGATTTGATTAGCATTATTTCTGTCAATCAGGTTCGTATTTGGAGGACGTGTTGTGTTCAAGTTACATTCCGTGTTTGTCAACCGTTGTAAAGATAACAGGTTTCATTCATTGAATTGTTCACTACCCAAATCGCTACTCATGAATCTAAGATACTGTATTTAACAGGCATTCCCAGTATTAAGTTGTGGAATTGCCTGCGAGTATTTAGTGACAGCGTATCTATGAACTTGTGGATTTGCCTGCGAGTATTTAGCGGCAGCGTCTCTATTAAGTTGTGGAATTGCCTGCAGGTATTTAGCGACAGCGTGTCTATTAACTTGTGGATTTTTGGATTTAGTGGCAGCGTCACGAAGTTGTTTTCATCTAGCTGCATCAGAAAATGTACCATAACATCTGACACGCCTCCTTCTTACTGTTTTCTCACAGCTTGGATTGCTGCTGTTATAATTGGTTTGAGTTTCATGGTTTGTTTCAATTACGTTAGTATTTGCAGGACTTGTGTTGAAGTGACATTCAGCATCTGTCAGGCATTGTAAGCATACAACCGGCTTCATCGATAACGTTGCATCCAGCTTTTGAGAGTTGAAACATTCATAAACATCAAAGTGTTCATCGTCACCTGTGAATCTAAGATGTTTAAGAGCCATTGGCGGTTCTCCAAAGGTGTAAAATATTTGGCCATTTCAGTAGACTTGAAAGTGACAACCGAACAATTCAGCGGCAGCCATCAACTCACATGCAGAAGCATAGGTGAAGGGCTTAAGCATTTCACTCTTATAGTGCTCCTGTGTAGTATAATCATCTTCTGTACCGTCATCAGTCCACACCTTGAACCTGTCCCAGTCATTCAATACATAAGACACAATGTTCCTCCGGATAGCAAGATTGAGCCTGATGTGGCCATTCAATATGTAACACAGAGAATGTAAAAGGCAGGCGGCATCTCCAGGCATGGAAACCACTTGGTAAGTGACAGTTCTTTGATCGATGGTGATCACCTCGATAGACATCTCACTACCCAAATCGCTACTCGTGAATCTAAGGTGTTTAACGGGCATTCCCGGTATTAACTTGTGGATTTGCCTGCGAATATTTAGCGGCAGCGTGTCTATAAACTTGTGGAATTGCCTGCGAGTATTTAGCAACAGTGTCTCTATGAACTTGTGGATTTGCCTGCAAGTATTTAACGGCAGCGTCTCTATTAAGTTGTGAATTTGCCTGCAGGTATTTAGCGACAGCGTGTCTATTAACTTGTGGATTTTTGGATTTGGTGGCAGCGTCACAAAGTTGTTTTCATCTAGCTGCATCAGAAAATGTACCATAACATCTGACACGCCTCCTTCTTACTGTTTTCTCACAGCTTGGATTGCTGCTGTCATAATTGGTTTGAGTTTCATGGTTTGTTTCAATTACGTTAGTATTTGCAGGACTTGTGTTGAAGTGACATTCAGCATCTGTCAGGCATTGTAAGCATACAACCGGCTTCATCGATAACGTTGCATCCAGCTTTTGAGAGTTGAAACATTCATAAACATCAAAGTGTTCATCGTCACCTGTGAATCTAAGATGTTTAAGAGCCATTGGCGGTTCTCCAAAGGTGTAAAATATCTGGCCATTTCAGTAGACTTGAAAGTGACAACCGAACAATTCAGCGGCAGCCATCAACTCACATGCAGAAGCATAGGTGAAGGGCTTAAGCATTTCACTCTTATAGTGCTCCTGTGTAGTATAATCATCTTCTGTACCGTCATCAGTCCACACCTTGAACCTGTCCCAGTCATTCAATACATAAGACACAATGTTCCTCCGGATAGCAAGATTGAGCCTGATGTGGCCATTCAATATGTAACACAGAGAATGTAAAAGGCAGGCGGCATCTCCAGGCATGGAAACCACTTGGTAAGTGACAGTTCTTTGATCGATGGTGATCACCTCGATAGACATCTCACTACCCAAATCGCTACTCGTGAATCTAAGGTGTTTAACGGGCATTCCCGGTATTAACTTGTGGATTTGCCTGCGAATATTTAGCGGCAGCGTGTCTATAAACTTGTGGAATTGCCTGCGAGTATTTAGCAACAGTGTCTCTATGAACTTGTGGATTTGCCTGCAAGCATTTAGAGACAGCGTCATGAAGTTGTTTCTGTCTAGCTGCATCAGAAAATGTACCATGATGTCTGACACGCCTTCTTTTTACTGTTTTCTCACAGCTTGGATTGCTGCTGTCATAATCGGTTTGAGTTTCATGGTTTGTTTCAATTACGTTAGTATTTGCAGAACTTGTGTTGAAGTGACATTTGGCATCTGTCAAGGGTTGTAAGCATACAACCGGCTTCATCAATAACTTCGCATCGTAATAAACGAACAATAAAACAGCAGAGAAGCCATGGATTAAATAAAAAGACTGTAGTTATCAGCAGGGAGATGTGAATACCGTGGTGAAGCAAAGAAGGGAATGAAGAGACCGGAGAGACGGACGGCCTTATATGGACAGGCAGTCAATTACGTGGAAGGCATGGGGATGGAGGACGCAACGCCGCCTCACACGGCAACTGAGCTTCAGGCTATGGACATATATATGTTTGTAAGTAGGATTCAATTATGACTGTTACGCGTAGAATTTTGAAATGAAACTTGCTTAACTTTTGTAAGTAAGCTGTAAGGAATGAGCCTGCCAAATTTCAGCCTTCTACCTACAAGGGAAGTTGGAGAATTAGTGATGAGTCAGTCAGTCAGTCAGTGAGGGCTTTGCCTTTTATTAGTATAGATTAGCACACAAATGAACATAACAATGAAGTGTCATTTGCCCCCTGTGTCTGATGAGCTCATCACTAACCGTCGGTATTTGGATACGAGTAAAGGAACAAACTCCACAGAAATAAGGTGAATTGAAATAAAAATGGTAAAAGAAAGTTATATGTTTAAAACTATGACAAAGAAAACACATTTTTGAGTTTCCCCTAAATGCAAATACGTTACTAGAGTACTTGTTTCAAGATGAAATAAGAAATTAGGCCAGCTAAACAGACTGATGAGACATGAGTGTGACCCACCGATTTGCGAAACTGGTTGGTCATTTTATGTGAAGGATTATAGCACAGTGCTAATGGACTTGATGGCAGTGTCTAGTCAAGTGCTTTGTCTTTTAGGAGGCACTATCAAAGTATAAAGGAGATATACATGTGCAGTTTGACTGTTTAAGTTACATTTATACCAAATAGATCTCAGTCTATTAGTAGTGCAGGGTGATTAGGTAAAATACTTAATCTTCCAGACTCCCCACTGCAGTCTTGAACTGTGATTATACAGGTTTCTAGGTAATTTCTCCAGGAAAGACTTGAAGGCAATGCATCTCCTCCTTCAAACTGACAGTAACCAAGCTGAGGTGGTTTGAACATCAGATTTCAAATTCAGATTGATCTGTTTTGGGCATGTTCCATTTGAAATGGACTTTGAAGAAGACCTAGCAATCTTCTTGAGATTAAATATTGTGGCTGTTCTAGGAATGTCAGTAGATTATCCAAAATGATCGCATATTTTTTGCTGGGAAAAGGAAGACGTGGTTGTAACTGCTTCACTTGTCACTGTGATTCTCACCCAGAAATAAATGAATGGAAAAAAATCATTTCTGCAGTGCTTGTCATCTGACTTCAATTTAGCTGTGGCAGCATTGCAAAGTATTTAGCAATTACAATTACTAGGAGAGACTCCACAAAAGTAAAATTTGATTTGCTTCAAGTAAAATAAACATCAAGAGTGACTTTTCAGATGTGAAAAGGTAAGTTAAACCCAGAAAGCGTAATAATCAAATTAATTTGTTGGCTGACTACAGTTTGCGCCTTGCAACATGATGATGAGATGTTGAAATCTGACTTGCTTTTGAATCTCATATGTGATCACCATAAGTTTGTAGAGATCAAAGGGTGTGTTCATGTGAGGATTTTTAATTTGATGAAAACTAAGCTGTGGTTGTGCTCAGAGACTTTAAATCTCTTTCTCTTTGCTGTGCTCTTGTCATTAGTCAAATAAATCTTAAGTACACAACAAAGAAGAAAACTTATTGCTAACCCGTCATTAACAATCTCTGCAGTAATGCAATTAAAACACAAGCAAAACACAAAAGTGTTGCAAAAAGTCACAATGGAGGTGAAGCCCAGCATCAGCACAAATGTCAAAGAGCTGTATGATTGCTTCACAGTCCTCCCCGAATTAATAATGTAACCACTATAAAGCCATTAGGTCTGCTTTAACTGAGGGCTAATGTCACTTTTCAATTCCCTTTTCTGCAACAATTGAAAACTGCATAATTAAACTCATTAATATTTTAGATGTAGCCAGACATTGCTAGGAATGTGGGCAGGAACCATAAAAAAATGCACATTGATGAAAGAAGGGGGGGCAATTTTTATGTGATGATATAAACATATTAAAAAAACACCTGGCTACTTCTCTGAGATCAGCATTTATAATATGCAGTCATAGCATGCAAATCCAGTAAAAATATTGACCTGAGAAACCTTCTATTTGTCTTTAAATTGTCTATAGTACTTTTTTTTCATTCTACCTCATCTTTCTACTTCACAACTGACTAAAATCATGTTTTGCATATTGTATTGTATGAGGGGGAGACAAGCTAAAGTTAGAATATGGTGTTTATTAGAAAATGGACCGAACCTTAACAAAACTGATGTCATTTCTCAATGTAGTCTCCACCCTTCTCAATGCACTTGTGCCATTTGTCTGGAAGTGTCTGGATTCCAGCAGAATAAAAGGTTTTGTCTTGTCCTCACAAACCATTTGTGCACCGAGTTATTGTGGAACACTACATGCCGAGGGGTACTAGAGTCACTAGTTCAAGTTACTGTGACTTGCTGGACACCAATGTGAAACCCGTTACTCGATCCAAGCAGTGGGGACTGCTGCCTCAAGGAGTCCTTTTGCTGTAAGACAACGCCTGTATACACACTGCTAAGAACACCAAGACTTTTGTGGAGAAACTGAAGTTTGAGGTATTGCCACATCCTCCTTATTCGCCAGATTTGGCACAGTGTGATTTTCACCTTTTTGGACCATTAATAGAACATCTGGGTGGTCATCGATTCAAGATGGATGATGACATGAAGAAAGTGGTGCATGAGTGGTTTGTGAGGACATGACAACATCTTTTATTCTGCTGGAATCCAGGCACTTCCAGGCAGGTGGTGCAAGTGCATTGTGAAGGGTGGAGACTACATTGAGAAATGACATTATCAGTTATGTTAACTGTAAAAGAAATTACTCTGTAAAATATTTTGGAATAATCCTTATTTTTAAAAGTTTATTTTCGGTTTCTACTTAACAGGTTTGCTGGGAGTTGGTGCCTACTCTAGCAGTCCTGGAAACAAGGCACAAATTAACCTTGGATATGCTGTCAGTCCAGCGCATGGAATATTCAGCTACATACTGTACTCACTAGCTATGAAGGCATAGGGACAACTGTGCCCACAATCCCAGAGTAATACTACAGAAAACTCATATTGGGTGTGTTGCATTTGAGTTCATATGTTACTTCAGGCTACTAAGGCAACATTCACACTGCATGTCATTCTGACTTGTTTGTGATTTCTGGCTCATTCGATTTCTTTGTGTGTTCAAACTAATTTTACAAGCAATTCAAATCCGATATCTTTGTATATCCTGAATCAGCAAAACTAATAAAAATGAATTTATCAGATATATGTGACCTAACAGACAACTATGAATATCAGCCACATGCTGACTTCAGATTATTTACAGTGCAGGACATTTATAAATTCATCCTCTAACAGTGGCTAGTGGTCAAAGATGCTTTGAGTTGAATCATCACAGTGAGATCTGTATGTAAAAATATGTGAACATGAGAGAGAAGCCAGGAATGGTGGGAAAATGATATGGAGGGTTTAATGCAAAGTAGCAGTTTGACAATTTCAGAATATCAAGATACGCTCGGAAAAATATATACTTGAGGCATGACATTTAAAAAAAAATATGTTGCAATTTGTTTGTAGCGGCATGCTTTTTTCGCTTTTCACAATACTCTTAAAATATTGACTCTGTGTCATATGAATGAAGAAAGAAAAGAAACACAATTGAGAAGTAATATAAACAAAAAAGTAGCTTGCTATTTAATCCACCCATCAAGCAGATATAGTGATGGTGACAGCACAATCATAATCTTATTATGCAGCCCCATAAACCATAAAAATACAAATTAAATTTAGGTCCCTGAAATAAACTAACTACCCTAATATAATCACAAAATTCAATAAAATGAAAGTATAACAGTTAGATTTTACCTATGATTCCTGTTTACTGTATCCTCACCAATGTATGAAAAGAATGTGAAATCACCATTCAATCATTTCTTGATGTCAATGAGTTTTTTCCTGTGAGAGAATGACTATGGAGAACTTTTTTAGCATGCCAGGAATGAGTGTGAAGAGTGTAACTGATCAAGTAAGAGTTGAAACAGAGAAAGATATTTGCAGAGGTTATCACAAGTTTTAAAGTAGGCCCATTTGAGAGATGCTTATACTTTTAATTAAATCAGTATTTTACAGTGCATTCAAACCTAGAGGTCCTGTTGTTGTTTGTTGATCGTTTCATTTTATTTTGCTTAATATGTATTCTTATAATACTATGCCAGTTGGAAGTTTATTTTTATTATAATTACTATTATTACTCTTCTTGTTGTTATTGTTCGATTATTACTTATAGTGTATAATTTTTGCTCCTCCTAATGTTTATGATGAGTTAGTGTACGTATTCTATTAAACAACTATCTTTACGCTTGGATGACTTGAGTTGCTAATTAATTAATTATTTAATCAACTTTTTTAGGAAGGGGACGGGAACAAAGTAACCCAAACAGAAATTGAGAAAATGTTGAATTAGATTGTGACCAGGGCAGAAATAAAACTCATGTCTTTGGGACAGTAAGAAAGCAGCACCAACTCCTGTGGCCTTAGTTTTTACACTGTATAAAATAAAGTTTTACTTACTTACTATCATGGAGTACATACAGTATATACTGAGTACATATGACAATTATGAACCTGTAACTGTTACTTAATTCATGGCTGTGTGATAAGAAAAGACAATTCAATAAGGTGATTGGTTAGTAAAATATACATCGACTATATATTCATTTATATGCAATGAAATCTTCCCTTTTTAATAACTAACTCTATATAAAGAGTTCTCTGTAAAGCAGGAAGCCTTTATTATCAGAAAAAATACAATTTTATATACAGCAGCATGAAAAACAGATTATCTCACCAACAATGTTCAGTTACGGTATTCTGGATATAATTCTTAAAAATGTTTAAAAACTGTTATAATGCAAAAATGTGTTAGTCATACAAATTTGTAAATTGATTTGTCTTGGAAAAAATATTCCTTAAAGCAGCATAGAAATGCATACTAAAATGCATGCTACAAATAAATGCATTTTGAGATCAGTTTCATTAAATGACATTTATTATTTTGCTCTAGGTCATAGTGACTTGAAATGAACAAAACTTTATGTTCCAATAGTCAGACTGCTATATTGCCTAAAGCTCATAAATTAATAAAAAATAATAAAAATACCAAATAAATTGCATTTCTGGATACATTAAAAACATAAAAATCAATGCCACAAAAAAGCCAAAAAATAAAACCAAAAAACTAAGCTTTAGAGTTACAGACTGCTGAATAGACTGATTAATCCTAATAATTTTTAATGGTAAATTGCTACCTCATAGTCAAATAAGTTTGTAATAATGGCTCTTGACCACAAGATGGCAGCAGCTTCTTTCCATAGCCTTACTTACAGAATTATTATTCCGACACAAGAGCAGTGCATTCAAATTAAATTAATTCTGAAGCCATATGAAGGAAGAAGGATGCAGTGCAACAATGCTTAACATGTAATGTTCCAGCGTTTATTATTGATCACTAACATAGTGTGTTCGAAAATACACTTAGTGTTCATGTTGAAAAGGTTAGAAGATGTCAGAATGAAACAAAGCTTGGGTTCTTGCAGTTTTAATAGCCATGCTCCGGTCACATTGTGCAGCTTCACATTGTAACAGCTGGTGCTCTATAAGGATGCATCCTTTAGAGTGGAAATTAGCAATCCTCCATGCTTGCCAAGAGTTTTTTTATTATTATTTTTCATTTCAGACATTGTAAGGCCTTGCTGAAGGTCAGTGACTTGACACTGGACCAAGTAATCTAGCCTGGGCAACAGAGAGTCACACAGAGTTATTATTACTCCAGATTACACTTAAACAGACTGAAGCCATGAAGGTCATTTTACAGATATTGGCAACCACTTGATCTGTAGCTCTGCATTTAACTGAAACAGAGGCAAGTCAAACTGAAAAACAGATCCTTGAAGAATCAAGATCCTTGCTGATTCATGAATTCCCAGCATAAAACTGTACATGTGGAAGTCTGTGTTTATTAAAAAGACTTTTAGTACTGTAACACCCATACAAGGGTATGTGGTGAAGCGAGTTACATAAAAAGGAGTTCGGCTCAGTTTTGGTGGGTCTGGACACATCTGGCTGGAAAGTCATGTGGTTACAGGGAGGGGAAATTGGCTGATAGCGTGTTTTCATGCAAATGCAATTTGCTTGGCCAGTTTCATCACTGACACTCTTTGTGTTGTTAAGTAAAGCACCTACACCAATAGAATATGTAAGGCCTGAGTAGAACAGACAGAGGTGGGCTCGAAGAAAGAGAAGGGAAAATATCAAGGAAAAGAAAGAATCGGAAGATTGAGCCAGTGTGGTGGTGAGGAAGTATGGCAGTTGAGAGGACCTGCAAGAGGAACGCCATCTCAGGAGTCAGTTGCTCGTGTTGAGCAATGAGGGTGCGGGAGCAGCCAGTAGCTTTGTGGATCATCCTACGGACATGTGTGATGCTGGAGCCGGGCTTTGGATGTACCACCAGTGACCTGCTGAGGGTGCTGGGAAGAAAGCAAATGGGGATTGACACAAAGGGTTAGCAGGGAAGTCAAACTATAGGAAAATACAAAGATCTTAGAGACAGTCTTATCTCTGTATATTATTCTTGGTGTTAGTTTATTTATTGGAACTTATTTATTGACCATTTTATGTTTTTATACATCTGCTAAAACACATTTTCTGTAATTACATCACCTTTTTTCAAAACCCTGAACATGAATCTAAAAACCGTTACTGTAGTCTCCAAAGTGCATCACACTCTGTCAAAACTCAACAATTGACTCAAAATAAATTATCCCGACACTATTCCTGTCACCTTGACAATAGTGAAATCAACTGAAAAAACTGTGGCCAAAGCAAAGATTTTAATGAACTGATTGAAACAGCGCAAGGTAAAGTACACAAGTATATTTAAACTGTGAATATAGAATGAACATAATGCAAATAAACCAAATCTTTATTGAGTTGATCTGAGTACTCTCGTGTAAATACTGAACTGAACTTCCCAAAAGAATTAATATGCTGTAAAACAGAGACAATGATTACAATTTCTTATTTCTTCCATTTTAGATTTAAGGTAATCTGATCCATTTGGTGATGCTAGTTAGATTTAAAGCCTCAATAGTCATCTGGCATTAGCAATAACTGAATCTTGGTGACATCTGCATAGCTGTGTTAATTCACTTAATGTTTCAGTACGATCACACCTAATGGGAGAGTACTGAATTAAAATAACAAAGGACACAAAATAGATTCTGGTAGTAAACCATACATAAACTAATGGAGATTTCTCACTTATAATAATGTCACTTCTCTTTTCACGTTGCTATGTTGGCTCCCTGTAGCTGCATGTAATATGGAGACACATATCTCACCTATCTGCTAGTGGTCTGCTAGTGAACAATGTCTGGTGAGGCCACCTCTTTGTGGCACCAAATCTCAATCTAGACTCTTTTTATGTGTACCACCTAGATGGGGATGAGCTGCCCACTTCCATCCAAATTGCTGACTTTCTCACTGTGTTTAAGAAGCGTTTGAGCACTTTCTTGTTCAGTAAATATCTGTCTAATTGATCATGACTTTGATAAGTTTTTGTAACGAAGGAAATAGTAACTAGTCTTGCTTTGTTCTTTTTGCGCTTTCTGTTTACGCCTCACTTGTAATGATCAATTGTGTAAATAACCTTGTCCCGCAGCACTTGTTTCAAAGCAGTCCTCAAGCTGATGTTACATCATTTGTAAGTCACTTTGGATAAGCAAATACATTAAAAGGTAAATACACAACAAGAACACATATATGACTTACATAAGCATTAAGTTATAAGTTGTAAACTACTTTAACAAAAGTAGTGTTCATACTATAATTTGATCTAAAACCTGACTGAAACTTATCACTAATAGCATTTTTTTCATGTAATCAGTAGCATATGTTTCATTAACTAATTTTGGACTGGATCAATTTTTATTAATAAATTGTTTTTGTTTTGGTTCTGAATTATGGGGGTTTAATTTTCCTTTCATTTCATTATTTAAATGTCATATTTTGGAAATTCAATGACATCATTATGTTTTCTTATTAGCACTGCCATGATGTGATAATTGATTAAGTCAACTTAAGTCAAGTAGCTTTATTGTCATACCATCCATACACAGTATTGCAGCAATTAGTGGCATGAAATAAAACTCCCAAGGACTATGGTGTAACATATAATAAAAAATACTATACTATACTACAAGTAGAAAATATAAACAAATAAAAGGTAAGTAAATACATATTAATAATTTGAAATAGAGTGTAATAAATATAAAATAATCATAACAATAATAATAATAAGAATAAAACAGTAGTAATAAGTTTAACAAATGTACTGCATATAAATAATCTATTAGGAGCAGATCTGAGGGTAGCTGGGCAGCACAGAGTTCAGGGTCTGGACAGCCAAGGAGTAGAAGCTGTTGCAGAACCAAGCAGAACTGCTTTGGATATTATAGTAACTTCTGCCAAATGGAAGTGGGACAAAAAGATTGTGGGAGGGAAGAGAGCAGTCCTTCACATTGCTGCGCTTTATAAAGATGTCTTTAATGGATGGCAGAGAGATCCCAGTGATCTTTTCTTCTGTGTGCACTATCCGTTGTAGTTCCATATACTCAGAGACAATGCAGTTCCCAAAGCAGGCAGTGATGCAGCTCTCAGTGGTTTCCCTGTAGAATATAGTGACAGAGGAGACAAGTAGGCCTGACTTCTTCTGCCGCTGAAGGAAGTGGAGACACTGCTGTATCTTCTTGGTTATGGAGGTGGTGTTTATTGACCAAATAAGGTCAGCTGCCTGGTACACACCAAGGAATTTGGTGAAGTGTGGATAGCATAAGCCTTCCTGAAGTCAACAATCATTTCTTTCATCTAATCCTTATTAAAAGACAGATTAATGAACTTGAAGCAGTCCTCCAATCATTGTATCTCTATTCTGTAAGCTTGACTCACCCATTTGCTGATGAGACCCACCACTGTTGTGCCATCTGCAAACTTAATGATGATGCTGGAGTTGTATAATTGTGAGTCAGCAGAGTGAACAGAAGTGGGCTTCTGTATTTGATAGTGGATTGTTAATTTTGCTTTTCTTTTGAATTACCAGACTGCTTGTGTTTTCTATTATATTACAACTGTAGTTGATTCTTTAGGTTTTTAGGAGACTTCTATGGTGATAACTGCCCTCATTTTCTGATCATAATTATTGATCTTATTATTTACATTAATGGCTGTATTAGAAGAGATACTTCAATCCAATTATTAATGATATTCAGCTGTAGTTTCAAAAAAGTATCATAAATATGTGATCTTCCTTAGTTCTAGTAACAGATGCTGTTACATTAAAGAAAATAACCATAATGATCTGATATACCAATATCCAGAATATGAGTCACATCACTATTAAACCCAAGTGAAATAATTGCTGTAGCCCTTATGTGTTAACTGGATGATGTGTTAAGAGGATCAAAAGATTTTTAAAAGATCCATAAATTCAGCAGCTTTTAGTTCATAAGTATTACTAATATGAAAGCGGGCATCATCTACTATTAGAAAATAGCCATAGCTAGATGTTATTATAGATAATAAATCAGAAAAATCATGAATAAATGAGGCATTGTATTTTGATGGAAAATAAATGTTTCATAAAGGTGAATGTGATACTCCTTTAATAATAATAGCAAGATGCTTAATACACAAAGATATCTTTACAGTTTATATTATTTAAGAAGCTACTAAGCTGCAACCTCTCTTCTACTGACGAATTAACTGAAGACAATTCAGGGTTGCTGCTTCAATTTGTACCACAGATCCATCACTGTGGTGATCCATCACTGTGGTGGCACTTTTCACATTGAATAAAAAAATCTATTTTCCTGTCACATATAAAATACTGTAATTTACATAAAAGTCCTACTAGTTCAAGCTGAACTATTAAGTTCGTCTGTATTAAGAGTTTCTGAAGCAAACAGCTACACAGAACATTTTGAACAACCAGTGATATTGATTAAATTATTACCTTGAGTTGGTCTCGTCCGATGCGAGAGATGGACGTCTGAAGTGGAGCTCCGCTAGCAGTGGTGCTATTTTTCATATTATTTGCTTATTATTCTGAGATATCCTGTATTTATTCAACCCGAGAGGGACCGCTACAGTATATGTAAACACATATAAACATGGCCAACAAGAAGGGGGTCCGAAAGAATCGAAGACTAAAGCTACATCCAAGCTGCGATCAGCAAGCCCTAGTTCGAGATACGGCCTCTCAGAGACAGACCTGGATCAGATGGGCGAAAGTACAGACTCCTCGGGACCACGGTCCGCTACATCGTCGCCAGCTGAGAGCGAAAAGGGGAGCGAAGGTGCGATCGTGAGTGCAGATGTGGATAGCTCGCCGATTGGAGAGGATTACCTGAAACTGGAAAAGGCCGGGAGGTCCGCGGCTTCAGTTACGCAATTACGCGGGACTGGAGCAGCGGGGACACCGGCTTCAGCAGAGTCTGCTGCTTCATCTACGGTACAAGAAGGCACATTTGAGCTATCTGAACTGAAAGTGTTGCTCGCTGAGCTCACGCAAGATATAAAGAAAAGCGAGAAGGCTAATGAGAAAGCAACGGCAAAGGCACTTGAGAGACTGAAACAGGAATTAAAACAGGAGATGAAACAGGCCAATGAATGTCTGCGACAGGAAATCCAACAGGAAATCCAACAGGCAAATGAAAGGCTGCGTCAAGAAATACAACTTGAACTTCGACAGGTGCTGGGTAAAATTGAAGAGCGCATTGAGAAAAACTCGGTTAAACTGAGCACGCTTGCTGATCAATTGGAGCATCTTAGTGAGACATTCACGAATCGGATCGAAATAGCGAACATCTAGCTGCCAGTGCCGAGGAAAGAGCAGTAAATGTCAGTTCGGAATGTAAAAAACTCGGAGAAAAACTTGGAGACAGACTGGCTGCTTTAGAAGATGGGAATAGAAGGTATAATGTCAGAATTGAAGGCCTGCCGGAGAATCGAAAGTTTAAACCCTGTGAAATTCGCAACTGAACTTTTTCTAAAATAATCGGGCGACTTTAAAGCAGAATCTGAGATAGCAGCGGCTTACGCGCACGCTGATCAAACACCGTCAGACCCGACCAAGATCTTTTATAGTTCGTTTTGAACGATTATCATTTAAGTTAGAGGTGATGGAACTCCTCAGGAAAAAAAAGGAAGATATTATATATGAAAATTGCCACATTCGCGTCTTCCCTGACTTCTCTCCAGCAACAGCTATCAAACGCGCCTTCTATAATATTAAACAGCGCTACGGCAAGCCAATGTCAAATACGGCCTCCTGTATCCGCAAAACTGAAAGTGGAATGGCAGGGTCATTTCTATGTTTTCGCTAGCAAGGAGGAGGCAGAAAATGAATTAAGAAAGCTGATCCCGGGACTATTCTGATACATAATTGTGAGTCATGGCGGTAAATGATAAAGCTAGGATTAATAATCTACTGTCTGATCTATTTGTTTTTAAAATACGGGTTTTTATCAGCATATATTCTCATATTCTTATATTATTATTACTTACTTATTACTTATCATTACTTAGTATTACTAGGGCTAAATGTTTATGTTTTATTGTGCTTAATTACGTTTTCCTCCTCTTTTTCTTTTCTAATTATTTCATGTGTACCCTAAATGAGACTGTTCAATATCATACCCTTGGTTTGCTGTTATTGCTATTACTGCATTAAGACTTGTTATGCTTGTTTTGGACACATCTTTAACACCATCACCTGGGTTTATTATCTGGGGATATCATCTTAATGCACTAAAATTGATGAAGATTATATATATATATATATATATATATATATAAGTGCAAAATTCTTTTCTTTTTTTTTTTTTCTTTTTCCTCTTTTAAAGACTATATTGGTAACAGATATCTCTATCTTTTAACCTTAAAGCGCCACTGCATGGGGGCTTGATGTGCTTTGGACGTGCTCTGTCTCTGGGTATGTCAGAGGACTGGGACTGCATGAAGTGGGTTTTAGCCTCACCTGGGGAGGCAAAAGGGAGGGTGGGGGTTAAGGGGAAGAGAAAGAGAGCAGGCTTGATCTATATCTAATCTATCATCTCAATCTTTATAATTATAACTATCAACGTAATAATAAGCTGCATGGCAACAACTCTTGGGGGAATAGGAAATTAAGACCTAAACTATTTCACTTCCAGTTAAGACTATAATATGACACCAAAAACTCAGAATCAGTGTCTCCATGATGGGACAGTTAACTCGTAAGCTGGAATGTTAAAGGCCTGAATCACGAATTAAAGAGAAAGAAAGTACTTTCTCACCTAACAGGTCTAAACGCTAAAATAGTATTTTTACAGGAAACCCACTTACTAAGTAAGGATCAGTTCCGCTGCAAAAGACTGGACTGGCCAAATGTTCCATTCTAGTTTTACAAAGAAAACTAGAGGGTGGGAATTCTCATACATAGAACAGTACCATTTGTAGCATCAGATGTAGTATTGGATCCTGAAGGGAGATATGTGATGGTCATGGGAGACTTATCTAACTGTAAAATGATTTTGATAAATGTTTATGCACCTAATGTTGATGATAAGGAATTTATACAAAATTTATTTGCATCCATTCCCAATCTGAACACTCATAAACTTATAATGGCTGGGGGCTTTAATTGTGTTCTAAATCCACTTTTAGATAAGACTTCCTCCACAGGGGGAACGGCAACTAACACCGCAAAGATAATTACAAAGTTTATAACTGATCACAACTTATCAGATCCCTGGAGGTTTTAAACCCAAATTCAAGAACATATTCTTTCTACTCACCAGTACATCATTGCTACTCAAGGATTGATTACTTCTTTATAGATAATAACTTCTTGCCTAAGATTAAATCTTGTAAATACGATGCTATTGTTATTTCAGACCATGCTCCGATGATCTTGGAGCTGAAATTACTAAACCCCATACACTCACCCGCAGATGGCGTCTCAATCCGCTTCTATTAGCTGACGAGAATTGTACTGAATTTATATCCAAACAAATTGAATTCTTTCTAGAGACAAATACATCCCCTGAGATCTCTGCAGGAATACTCTGGGAAACTCTTAAGGCCTTCTTAAGAGGACAGATTATCTCATATCTTTCCCACAGAAATAAATCCGAGCGAAGAAAGTAGCAGAGATAAAAGCGAAATTACTAAAATAGATGAAGAACATGCCAGACTACCAAGCGAGACTCTACATAAGAGGAGGCAGGCTCTACATTCAGAATTAAACCTCTTGACAACTAAAGAAACCGAACAACTAATTTACAAATCCAGACATCATTATTATGAACATGGAGAGAAAGCTAATAAGCTTTTAGCGCAACAAATTCACAAGCAAGATGTATGCATACGCAATCTCGTAATTACTAACACGAACGGAGATAAAATCATCGAACACAAAAATATAATGTACACTTTTAGAGACTACTATAAATCCCTATATACTACTGAGTTTAAAGAAGACAATATACAATCTAATGCATTTCTGGATAAATTACAGATACCACAAATTGACGCTTTTAGTGTGGAGGAGCTCGATAAACCTCTGTCATTATCAGAATTACTGGATGCTATAAAGTCACTCCAAGGTGGAAAAGCAGCAGGCCCTGATGGCTACCCTGCAGAGTTTTACAAGAAATTCTCCGCTCAGCTAGCTCCCTCCTATTAGCAACATTTACAGAAGCCAGAGATAACCAATCTCTTCCACAAACCTTTCGCCAAGCACTAATCACTGTCTTTCCAAAACAAAATAAGGACTTATTACAATGTGCATCATACAGACCAATTTCACTTCTGAATAACGACGTTAAAATACTCTCTAAAATCATAGCTAGAAGGATGGAGAAAGTGCTCCCTCAGTAATATCACAAGACCAAACTGGATTTATTAGGGGCCGACACTTATCTTCAAATCTTCGACGCCTGTTTAATGTAATATACTCACCAACTAAATCAAACACCCCAGAAATATTATTATCATTGGATGCAGAAAAAGCATTCGACATGATTGAATGGAAATACCTTTTACTATTTTGGAGAAGTTTGGGTTTGGCCCGAACATTTGTGCATGGATTAAATTACTGTATACTAACCCAGAAGCTTCAGTTTGCATCAATAACATTTGCTCAGACTACTTTAAACTAGAACGTGGCACAAGACAAGGATGCCCTTTGTCACCACTGCTGTTTGCAATTGCCATTGAACCACTGGCAATACATTGTCGAAATACTGATCAGATAAAGGGGATTAGCAGAGAAGGACTGGAACAGAAAATCTCATTATATGCAGATGACATGGTACTGTATATATCGGACCCAGAAAATTCTGTGCCTGCAGTCTTAGCAGCACTCACAGAATTTCAAAAGCTCTCTGGTCTCAGAATTAATCTGAATAAAAGTGTACTCTTTCCGTGAATTCTCAAGCATATAATATTAGATTAGACACCCTTCCTTTTATCATTGCAGAACAGTTTAAATACCTCGGGGTAAACATTACAAGTAAACATAAAGTTCTATATCAACTTTATGGAAAAAATTAAACAAGACTTGCATAGATGGTCAACCCTTCATCTCACACTAGCTGGAAGAATTAACACTGTTAAGATGAATATTCTTCCTAAGCTCCTTTTTATTTCAAAACATACCAATATACATTAATAAATCGTTCTTTAAGCAATTAGATTCAACAATAACCTCATTTATTTGGAATTCTAAACATCCACGCATCAAAAGAGCGACCCTACAAAGACAAAAGGCAGAAGGGGCATGGCTCTACCTAACTTCCAGTTTTATTACTGGGGCAAATATACAGTCGATAAGAACCTGGACACAAATAGAAGAACATACACAGGCATGGACCGCAATAGAAGTAAAATCCTGCAGTACTTCTTTGTATTCCTTGCTTTGTGCTCCAATAAACACACGTTATCGGCAATACACTAATAACCCAATTGTGCTCCACTCACTTAGAATCTGGAACCAATGTAGAAAGCATTTTAAGACGGAGAAGCTTCTTTCTGTGGCACCCTGCAAAAGAACCACCTCTTTCAACCCTCACAAACATATGCAGTTTTTAATATCTGGAAAAATTTGGAATTAACTTGCTTAGAGATCTTTATATAGACAACGTCTTTGCATCCTATGAACAATTACATTCCAAATTTAACATTCCAGCTACAAATTTCTTTCACTATCTTCAAATCAGGAACTTTGTTAAACAGAACCTTCCAGATTTTCCTCATCTTGCACCCTCATCCACGCTGGAAAAATTATTGCTCAATTTCAAGGAGTTAGACTCCATCTCTACAATATATAAAATCCTTTTACAATCCCTTCCTTTCAAAGATCCAAGAGGACACTGGGAAAATGACCTCTCAATTAATATATCAGAAAAGGAGTGGAAAGTAGCAATGCAGAGAATTCACTCAAGCTCCATATGCAAAGCATACAATTATACAACTCAAAATTATATATCGAGCACATCTGTCTCGACTAAAACTCTCAAAATGTTTCCAGGGCATGATCCAACCTGCGAACGTTGCAACCAAGCCCCAGCCTCACTAGGTCACATGTTCTGGGCCTGCTCCAAATTAACATTATTCTGGACAAAAATTTTAATTACCTCTCAGACAGTCTTGGACTCACAATCCCTCCTAACCCATTAACAGCTGTGTTTGGGGTTCTTCCAGAGGGTCTTAAAGTGGAGAAAGACAAACAAATTGTGATTGCATTCACTACACTGTTGGCACGCAGACTTATTCTGATAAACTGGAAGAACCCAAACTCTCCTCTTTAAGTCAGTGGGAAACTGATGTGTTATATTATTTAAAATTGGAAAAATCAAATACTCAGTTAGAGGATCTGTGCAGACTTTTTCAAAACATGGCAGGATCTAATCAGTAATATTTTGAAATGATTTTATAAAGCACAGAGAATTTGTTGATTTAGGTATTTTTAAAGCCTTAAATTTTACACCGTTTGGCTTGCTCTCTCTCTCAAGGGTGGGGATCGATCTGTTCTTAGCATAATTCTTTTTTTTGTAAAAACTTGATTGCTATGTATTGATTGTAATAAAATTAATAAATAATAAAAAAATAAAAAAATAAATAAATAAATTATTACCTTTAATGTCAGACTGTCTATTACATTATTATAGTCTTTTATATAATGCACCTCATAAACACTGCCAAATATTTCTAACACTTTAGAATGTACTGTATTTATGGCTACCATTATATATATAAAATGACCCCATATGGACTTAAAACAAGGATCGCCGTTTTCCTTGCCCGGGAAAGGGTACCCGGGGCCCCACCCTGGAGCCAGGCCCGGGGGAGGGGCTCGCTGGCAAGCGCCTGGTGGCTGGACCTTCAACCACGGGGTCCAGCTGGGCTTAGCCCGAAGGAGCAATCTGGTTCCGCTCTCTTGTGGGCCTACCACCTGCAAGAGAGGCCATAGGGGTCGGGTGCAATGTGATATGGGTGGTAGCCGAAGGAGGGAACTCTGGCGTCCCGACCCTAAGTTGCCGAAACTGGCTTTTGGGACATGGAATGTTACCTTTGTGACGGGTAAGGAGCCTGAACTGGTGCAAGAGGTTGAGAAGTACTGGCTAGATATAGTCGGGCTCACCTCATTGCATGGTCTTTGCTCTGAAACCATTCCTCTTGAGAGAGGCTGGACTTTGTTCCACTATGGAGTTGCTGTGGGTGAGAGGCGTCGGGCAGGGGTGGGCCTGCTTATGGCCCCCCAGCTCGAGGCCTGTACGTTGGGGTTCTCCCTGTTGAAGAGGTTGCAAAAACCTCAAGTAAACTTTTTTCACGTAGTCATTATGGGGTGTTGTGTGTAGAATTCTGAGGAAAAAAATGAATTTAATCCATTTTGGAATAAGGCTGTAACATAACAAAATGTGTAAAAAGTGATGCGCTGTGAATACTTTCCGGATGCACTGTATATAAATATATATTTATATATATATATATATTTTGTGACACTAGGCGGCGCTGTCGCTCCTCCAAACCTGCAGGCAACACATCCAGACACCAAGTAAAAGTCCTGGAAATATTTTTAATTTCTTCTATAACGTGCAACAAAGCACCTCCACCTCCACAATATACAATAATAAATCAATAATAAACAATAATCAACAATAAATCAATCCTCCTCTCCACCCAGTCAGCTCCATCAAACTCCCTCCCAACTCTGGCTCAGTCTGCTGGGTTTCCCACAGTCCTTTTTATAGTGCTCGACCCGGAAGTGCTTCTGTCCTTCAGTCCATGTGATTCCATAGCACTTCCGGGTCAGATGAAAACTCTTCTTTTTCTTCAGCCCGGAAATACTTCATTTCTTCCATCCCCGTGACTAGGGAGTACTTCCTGGCTATAAGGAAAATATAAATCCCTGTGCCTCCCTGCAGTGGCCCCTGGCGGCCCCCACGGTATCCAGCAGGGCTGTGAAGCCGAACTACATTGTCCATGATGCCCTGTGGGAATTCGGGGCACCTCAATGTTGCAGGGAGGACTCCATCTAGCGGCCAGGGGGTGTTGGCCATCTCTCACAATGTATACAGTATATATATATATATATATATATATATACTAAAATACCAGCTTGGCGGAGAAGTAGTGTGTTAAAGAAGCAATGAAAAAGAAAAGGAAACATTTTGAAAATAACGTAACATGATTGTCAATGTAATTGTTTTGTCACTGTTGTGAGTGATGAGTGTTGTTGTCATATATATATATATATATATATATATTTACACACACACATAAACATATATATATATACATATCTATACATATACACATATATACATACATATATATATCTACATATATACACATACATATACACACACACATACATACATACACACACAAATACATATATATATACATACATACACACACACATATATAAACATATATATACATACTGTATACATACATATCTACATATATACACACACAGCTATTTCGTATCAGTGCAACGCTTCTTGTTAAAACGGATAACTCCCGCTCTTACGTGCAAGTCTGCGTGAATATTATGAACTACCGTATTTGTTCAAGTTCTATTTAAATTTTAAATAGAAAGAATTTTTATTTAGTCGACAGAAATATCTTTGGTAGGAATGGTAAAAACAGACAGGAATATTATTAGTGAATAAATCAACTCAAACCTTAAACAACTTATAATATTTTGCTCTCCATAAAAATATATCCTGTCTAAATTATACAAGTTAGAAATAAAGTAAAAATTAAAAGAACAAACATTCAAATTTCTTTACTCTTATGTAATTTTATATAAAAAATAAACTTAGATTTTAAATATCCCAAAAGATTTTGCTCTCCATAAAAATATATCCTGTCAAAATTATACAAATTCAAATATGAACATGCTGCATAACAAAACCTTGAAATATAAATAAAATGTGTTCCTTTCAGCAATAACAAATCAAATTATTCAGTTGTCTTTGCTCATATGTCATTTTAGAGCTGGACGCCTGGCATCTTTTTTTGGCCACAAGTTCGTTTATGTTTGCTGTGAGGTTCTGTGTTGTGGAGATTCTCAGGATGGATTGCAGGTGCTCATCAGTGAGGCGACTCCTGTGTGCTGTTTTGTTAGTCTTTATCATTGAGAAGAGCTTCTCACACAGATATGTGCTACCAAACATGCACGAGGTTCGAGCCGCATGTAGACGGACTTTTTGTTCTTCGAAGTCACCAAAGCGCCGTGCAAACTCAGTGCGCTCAGTTTATCAGCAAAGTGCGTATTTGGGAACACCGTAGTGATGACTTGGTTTAACATTACTTGGCAACAGGGAAAGTGGGGCAAATTGCACTGGTGCAGTTGTGTCTCCCATAAAAGCAGCTTCACTGGAAATAACTTTGTGATTGTGCACGGGTTAAAACGTCCGCTGAAGTGTCAGATTCTTATTTAATTATGCTGCTTTCTGTATCTTCTGCATTGCATTCAGGTTACCCTGATGTTTTGTCTCATAGTGCCGTCTTAGATTAAATTCTGTAATTACAGCCACATTAGCTCCACAAATGAGACACACGGGTTCAGTAAACATATACTCAGCCTCCCATCGGTTTTTAAAGGCTCTATTTTCAGAATCAACTTTTCTCTTCAGCATCGTGTGAGCTAGCTTCGCAATAATTTGCAGCATCATAAGGTAGACTTGATTAACGCTGTAAGTGTTCGGCAAGGCAGCTGAAGCGCTGCATTATGGGATCTGTAGTTTATTGTGTTACCAGCGCTTCATATACCCGGGCTTTAATAATAATAATACAGTATATAAAATGATCTTGCGGGCCGGATATAATTACATGCAGGGCCGGATGTGGCCCGCGGCCCTTGAGTTTGACACATAGGAAGCGAGCGGAAGCAGAGAGCGGATCAGCGAGCGGAAGCAGAGAGCAGAGCGGCGGCGTCTCCCACAGGCACGTAGCCCTTTGAAAGCACACGAGCAAGTTCACCTGAGATAAAGCCGGCAGCTGACCAGTAGAAATAACCGGCAGTGAGAAATTAAAGTCGATCGCTTAGCGGGTGGTGGAAACTTAAAAGCGACGGTGATTCAGCTCAACACGGAAAGCGCAGAAGCACCTATAAAAACGGCAAAGATGACTTCAACATTTAATGTAAGTTCTATCTGCTCTCTGCCCATCGAGGGCACGTTTATATGTTGTGTGTCCTGCAGTATGTACAGCTCAGGTTTTCCGGCCGACAGTGCAGATAGCTTCACCTGCCAAAATGTTTAGTTAATTTAGAGTTGGTCGGGAAAATACGCAATTGGAGGACGCGTTAGGAATCTGATAGCGATTAGGCAAACCGAAAATTGGATCGACTCGGTTTGTTTAGACAATTCGGCTACATCTGATTCGCTTCAGTCTCTCCAGGTCCCACTGTAGTCAGTGCGAGGCCGAAATCAGCAGCACCAATTCAGCCACAGGGCGAGTGGGTAACAGTAAGACGGGGGTCTAAGAATCCAAAATTTAGTCCCCCAGCACCCAGGTCACCAATTGGACCCAGAACAGGTTCTCAGCTCTCCGCAGCGCGCCTGTGGAAACTGAGAATAATAAAGTGCTCATAATTGGCGATTCCATAGTGCGGAATGTTAGAATTCCAAACTATGTTAAACCAGCAGTTAATGTTAAGTGCCTTGCAGGGGCCAAGATTTCTGGCATAAAGGCCGCATTGGACCGTGTTGCCGGCGATGAAGTATCTACCTTATTGCTGCATGTCGGCACTAATGATATTTATTTACAGCAATCTGAGGTATTAAAGCGGAACTTCATCTCTCTATGCACCAAAGCTAAAACAAAATGTCGGAATTTAATTGTATCTGGTCCCTTACCAAGATTGTATAGAGGGGATGTGATTTATAGCAGATTGCATTCCTTTCACTGCTGGCTAGAAACCTGGTGTGCAAATAAAAGCATAGCATTTGTGAACAATTGGGATGATTTTTGGGAAAGGCCTGGATTTTTCAGAAGAGATGGTCTTCATCCTAACTGGAGGGATCTTATGTATTATCCCAAAATATGGCAGCAAAACTGCCTGGTTGACTGATTAGAGCACCATCCAGGCCGCAGTCATGTGATCTTAAATCACAGGCTGTTGTTTATCCCACCTGTTATTTTCCTGAAGCTGTTACCCATAATCCCTGTTGTGGGGCATCCAGTAAATTTAGTCTTGAAACAAACCATAAATTAATTGATAACCAAAAAATAAGGTGTATAATTAGACCAAGGGATAAAACCAGACACTCCACCAGGGGCATCTGTAATAGAAATTTAATTCAAATTAAAACAAAAAATATATCAGCAGTTCAGAAAGAACCATGCAGTTTTAAATGCTGTTTATTGAACATTCGCTCTCTTGGCACTAAAGCTGTTTTGGTAAATGATATAATATTAAGTACAAAATCTGATCTGTGTCTTCTTACTGAAACCTGGCTTAGTAAATGTGACACTGTCCCCTAGCTGAGGCGTCACCAGATGGATACTCGTTCCTTCATAAGTCTAGAGATTCTGGTCGAGGAGGAGGCCTTGGAATAATTCATTGTAACAAAATGCAAATCACTCCTAAAAATTTAGGCAACTTTACATCCTTTGAGGCATTCATTTTAAATATTAAAACAGATTCCAACACAATTATAGTGCTAGTCTACAGACCACCAGGGCCATATTCATTGTTCATGACTGAATTTAGCAACCTTCTGTCTGATTTGGCTATAAATTATGATCACGTAGTTCTGATGGGGGATTTTAATGTACACATTGATGTGGAAACTGACACTTTTAGCAAATGTTTTACTTATTTGTTAAATTCAGTAGGATTTTGTCAGATTGTCAAAGGTCCAACTCATAATCATAACCATACATTAGATTTAATTATAACTTACAAAGTTGAAATTCAAAATTTAAATATTACTCCATTAAATGTAGTTATTTCCGATCACTTCTTAATTACGTTTGATTTAGTTCTGCCCATGCCAGCACTCGCAGATTAAAACAAAGACAGTGCGACATCTAGATTGTAATTCTGCTTCAAAATTTATAGATACCTTGAGTAAGTCGAGTGTAATTGTGGAAAACCATTTAGATCAGTTAACATCAAATGTAAACGTGGAAAACAATTTAGATCAGCTAATATCACATTATAATGTGACCTTGAGAGATGCTCTGGACACAGTGGCTCCCCTAAAAACAAAAGTAATCAAAGCACATAGAAACTCTCCCTGGTTTAATGAAAACACTCGAGCTCTTAAATTAGAGTGTCGAAAACTGGAGCGCAGATGGAGAACAACAAAGCTACATGTCTTTCAAATTGCATGGACAGAGAGTGTTAATAAATATAAAAAGGCCCTCTTTAAAGCTCGCTCAGAATACTATTCTACATTAATAGATAGCAATAATAAAAATCCTAGGGTACTTTTTAGAGCAGTGGCTAAATTAACAAATGGGAATTCAGATCAACAGTGCAAAATACCAACAGATATTAGCAGTACAGACTTTATGAACTTCTTCAATGAGAAAATTAAAAATATAAGATCCCAGATCTCAGCATCACAGTACAAACCAAATACTAGCTTAGCAGACCCTGCTCACATTGCATTCAGCACTTTAATAATTTTAATCCTGTAACTGAGCAGGAAGTCTTAACTTTAATTTAAAATGAAGCCCACTACTTGTTCCCTAGATCCAGTGCCAACAAAACTAGTAAAAGTGCAATGGATGTTCTTGTAGCACCAATTCTAAACATTATCAATAGTTCATTATTGCATGGCACAGTACCTGATGCACTAAAAGTGTCAGTCATTAAACCTTTACTTAAAAAGTCAGACCTAGACCCACACATACTAAATAACTATAGGCCTATTTCAAATTTACCATTTCTCTCTAAAATACTAGAGAAAGTAGTCGCCAGTCAGCTTCAGTCACACCTTACGCATTACAATTTATTTGAGAAATTCCAGTCTGGCTTTCGCACTGGTCATAGTACAGAAACGGCACTAACACGGGTTGTAAATGACATTCTGATATCCTCTGATGAAGGAAATTCCACTGTAATTATGTTGTTGGACTTAAGTGCAGCGTTTGACACCATTGACCATTCTATTTTACTGCACAGGCTAGAAAGCGATGTTGGGCTTACAGGCCCGTGCTCGCTTGGTTCAGTTCTTATTTATCAAATCGATTCCAGTATGTACAGAAATGTGCTGACAGTACTCCATCATTATACACAGAAGTTGAATATGGTGTCCCGCAGGGCTCAGTACTGGGACCTTTACTGTTTTCACTTTACATGCTTCCACTGGGATCTCTCATTAGGAAACATAATGTTAATTTTCACTCGTATGCAGATGACACCCAGTTATACCTTTCATTTAAATCAAATGAAGTTTCTCCGATGTTGTCTTTAATTAGTTGTGTTAGTGAATTAAAGGAATGGATGAATGAGAACTACTTGTCTTTAAATACAGATAAAACAGAGATGTTAATTGTTGGAGGGAATGACGCTGATCACAGCAATATTTTGTCGTCATTTAACTCAGTTGGAATCCCAATTAATTTTACTGAATCAGCCCACAATCTAGGAGTTATCTTTGACTCTAGCATGTCATTTAAAGCGCATATTACAAAGTCGTCCAAAACATGTTTTTTCCATCTTAAAAATATTAGGAAATTAAGGCGCTTTCTAAATAAACAGGATTGTGAGAAATTAATTCATGCATTTATCTCTAGTAGGATTGACTACTGCAATGCGGTGTTCACTGGCTGTTCAAACTGTTCTCTATACAGCCTCCAGTTAATCCAAAATGCGGCCGCAAGAATTATTACAAGAACAAGAAAATATGAACACATAACCCCAGTTCTTAAATCTTTACACTGGCTCCCAGTTAAATTTAGGGCAGATTTCAAAATCCTCCTTTTAACATATAAAGCATTAAATGGCCAAGGTCCGCTTACTTGTCTGAACTTATCATGACTTACAAACCTGCGCACATTAAGATCTCAAGATGCGGTCTGCTTAGGATTCCAAGGATTAATAAAATAACAGTGGGAGGTCGAGCTTTTAGTTACAGGGCCCCTAAACTGTGGAATGGTCTTCCTGCTTCCATAAGAGATGCCCCCTCGGTCTCAGCCTTTAAATCCCGGCTGAAGACTCACTACTTCAGTTTAGCATATCCTGACTAGAGCTGCTGATTAACTGTACATACTGCATCTCTGTTGTTAGTCATTAGCACTATAACATAAGTAACATGATAATTATATTTGAATACTAACCCTCACCTATTCTGTTTCTTTCTCGGTACCCAAATGTGGCCATTGGTGCCACGCCCACCTGCCAAGTTGTTTGCCTGCCTATGGTAAAGTCATCCCTGATGGAGGATCACAGGAATCATGGGAAAGAGGGGTCCTTTCATCGGAGCAATGTTTCAGCCGTGGCATGGCCAAATGGAGATGCAGCTAGATGGATGAGGTCTCCAGGACTCTAAAAATATCCAAACCTAATTATGTCATATCATCTACTGTTAAACCGTAATTCTAAAATTTTTATTATGCTGTCTTAAGGAATTGTTCTGTTGTGTATATTGTATTGTATTGACCCCCTACTTTTGACACCTACTGCACGCCCAACCTACCTGGAAAGGGGTCTCTCTTTGAACTGCCTTTCCCGAGGTTTCTTCCATTTTTCCCTACAAGGTTTTATTGGGAGTTTTTCCTTGTCTTCTCAGAGAGTCAAGGCTGGGGGGCTGTCAAAAGGCAGGGCCTGTTAAAGCCCATTGCGGCACTTCCTGTGTGATTTTGGGCTATACAAAAATAAACTGTATTGTATTGTATTGTATATGGACTAAATAGAACTTGAAAAGATATATTTTTTCAAATGTGATCGCGCAATTCAGATAGAGTTGACGCGCACTACAGCCTGCATGCCTCGATAAGTCATCCTTCCCTCGCTCTTACTTTTTTACCGTTCATCTAATGAATAAACTGAGTATGGCTTTACCAAAACAATCATTGATGGCGAATAAAGTATCCATTATTCGAGTATGTAGATCGGGTTATATATATATATCCGCGTATCGCAGCGGAGAAGTAGTGTGTTAAAAAAGCTATGTAAAAGAAAAGGGAACATTTTAAAAATAACGTAACATGACTGTCAATATACAGTATTTGTTTTGTGAGTGTTACTGAGTGTTGCTGTCATCAAGGATTTGATTATCATTATTTCTTTCAATCAGGTTCGTATTTGTAGGATGTGTTGTGTTCAAGTTACATTCCGTGTTTGTCAATCGTTGTAAAGATGACAGGTTTCATTCATTGATTCGTTTCTTACTGCATCAATAAACAGCTCGTCTTCTTCTTTATCTGAGACCTGACACACTGCATGCACGGGTTTTTTTACACTGTCTTCCTTTAGCGGGACATTGACTTTTTCCAACGTGTGCTTTGTTTTGGATTTATGAATATGCTTGTATGTATCAAACGCTTCATATTTTTTGCTGCCTTTTCAATTGTGTAATTCGGTTTTTATTCAGCGCTCTTTGGAACAATTGCTTTTTATCTGTGCACTGCGTCAGTTCACGTGAGCCACTCGGTGTACATGCATCGAAGGTTCCCAGCTGTGCTGGTGCCATCTCGTACTATGTCCATGGCTGTATTTAATGTTACCTTAGTCCTGGCACTTAAAACTTTCTCGCAGTTTCGCTGAGTTTGTACCAAACACCACCCTGACCATCTCATCTTCCTCTGCATAAGCACAGTCCTTAACCCGTGAATATTTAGTGGGAGTTTGCTATTGGATTGCCGCTGACGGACGGCCTTATATGGCAGGCACTAAATTACAAACGCCAGCGGCAGCCTGTCTATGAACTTAATTTGCTTTTTTCCGAAGTAGCAGAACTCATGAATATGGTTGTATATGTCACTTTCCTTTCGCTTCTTATTGTTTCGCTGCCTTCTCAATTATATAATGCATGTTTTCTTCAGCGCTTTTTTTAGGTCTTCCTGGTTTTCTATGTACTGCGTGATTACGTGGGAGGCGTGATGATGTCACACGAAACTCAGCTCCACGGCGTTGAAGCTCATCTCCATTACAGTAAATGGAGAAAAACTGCTTCCAGTTATGACCATTACGCGTAGAATTTCGATATAAAACCTGCCCAACTTTTGTAAGGAAGCTGTAAGGAATGAACCTGCCAAATTTCAGCCTTCCACCCATACGGGAAGTTGGAGAATTAGTGATGAGTCAGTGAGTGAGTGAGTGAGTGAGTGAGTGAGTGAGGGCTTTGCCTTTTATTAGTATAGATATATATATATATATATATATATACTCACCTAAAGGATTATTAGGAACACCATACTAATACGGTGTTTGACCCCCTTTCGCCTTCAGAACTGCCTTAATTCTAGGTGGCATTGATTCAACAAGGTGCTGAAAGCATTCTTTAGAAATGTTGGCCCATATTGATAGGAGAGCATCTTGCAGTTGATGGAAATTTGTGGAATGCACATCCAGAGCACGAAGCTCCCATTCCACCACATCCCAAAGATGCTCTATTGGGTTGAGATCTGGTGACTGTGGGGGCCATTTTAGTACAGTGAACTCATTGTCATGTTCAAGAAACCAATTTGAAATGATTCGAGCTTTGTGACATGGTGCATTATCCTGCTGGAAGTAGCCATCAGAGGATGGGTACATGGTGGTCATGAAGGGATGGACATGGTCAAAAACAATGCTCAGGTAGCCCGTGGCATTTAAACGATGCCCAATTGGCACTAAGGGGCCTAAAGTGTGCCAAGAAAACATCCCCAACACCATTACACCACCAGCCTGCACAGTGGTAACAAGGCATGATGGATCCATGTTCTCATTCTGTTTACGCCAAATTCTGACTCTACCATTTGAATGTCTCAACAGAAATCGAGACTTATCAGACCAGGCAACATTTTTCCAGTCTTCAACTGTCCAATTTTGGTGAACTCGTGCAAATTGTAGCCTCTTTTTCCTATTTGTAGTGGAGATGAGTGGTACCCGGTGGGGTCTTCTGCTGTTGTAGCCCATCCGCCTCAAGGTTGTGCGTGTTGTGGCTTCAGAAATGCTTTGCTGCATACCTCGGTTGTAAAGAGTGGTTATTTCAGTCAAAGTTGCTCTTCTATCAGCTTGAATCATTCGGCCCATTCTCCTCTGACCTCTAGCATCAACAAGGCATTTTTGCCCACAGGACTGCCGCATACAGGATGTTTTTCCCTTTTCACACCATCCTTTGCAAACCCTAGAAATGGTTGTGCGTGAAAATCCCAGTAACTGAGCAGATTGTGAAATACTCAGACCGGCCCGTCTGGCACCAACAACCATGCCACGCACAAAATTGCTTAAATCACCTTTCTTTCCAAATCTGACATTCAGTTTGGATTTCTGGAGATTGTGTTGACCAGGACCACATCCCTAAATGCATTGAAGCAACTGCCATGTGATTGGTTGATTAGATAATTGCATTAATGAGAAATTGAACAGGTGTTCCTAATAATCCTTTAGGTTAGTGTATATATAGTGGGTACGGAAAGTATTCAGACCCCCTTCAATTTTTCACTCTTTGTTATATTGCAGCCATTTGCTAAAATCATTTAAATTAATTTTTTCCCTCATTAATGTACACACAGCAACCCATATTGACAGACAAAAAAAAGAATTTTTGAAATTGTTGCAGATTTATTAAAAAAGAAAAACTGAAATATCACATACCGCTTAGAATTAAGGCCAAAAAGTTCTATCTTGGAGTTTGCTAAAAGACACCTGAAGGACTCTGAGATGGTGAGAAATAAGATTCTCTGGTCTGATGAGACCAAGATAGAACTTTTTGGCCTTAATTCTAAGCGGTATGTGTGGAGACAACCAGGCACTGCTCATCACTTGTCCAATGTAGTCCCCACAGTGAAGCATGGCAGTGGCAGCATCATGCTGTGGGGGTGTTTTTCAGCTGCAGGGACAGGGCGACTGGTTGCAATCGAAGGAAAGATTCTCTCAGATTCTTTAGTCAGCCCTGAAGCACTTCGGGGCTCCAGTCCACGTGATTCATTAGTTTTTCTGGGCTATAAGGAAAGTATGACTCCCCCGGTCCTTCGACAGCTCCCCCTGGCGGCACCCGAAAGGGCTGTGAAATCGAACTCCAAGTCCCAGGATGCCCTGCTTGAATCCGGGGCAATGCTATACTCCAGGGGAGTTGCCATCTAGCGTCTTGGGAGAGACAGTGGCCAAAAGTTGCTGCCTTCCCCTATGTTTTCCTTCTCAGTGTGTCCCGGCCAGGTTGAGCTGCAGGCCATCCATCACAATATATATATATATATATATATATATATATATATATATATATATATATATATACAAATGTATTGGGACACACCTCTTAATTATTGAATTCAGGTGTTCGAAGACCTCAGTCACTTCAAGCATGGCATTGTGATAGGATGCCAGCTTTGCAAAGAGACAGTTGGTGAAATTTCATTCCTGCTGTTACGGTCAACTGTAAGTGATTTTATTGGAAACATGAAGTGTTTGGGAACAAAAACAACTCACCCATGAAGTGGGAGACCATGTAAAGTCACAGAGAAGGGACAAGGACTGCTAAGGTTCAATGTGTGCAAAAGTTGCCAATGCTCTGCTGATTCCAAAGCTGAAGAGTTCCAAACTTCCACTGGCAGTAACTATATGGTGGGAGATTCATGGAATGGGTTTCCTTGGCCAAGCAGCTGCATGTACACTGCCACTGAACTATGGAACAGTGGAAATGTGTTCTATGAAGTGACAAATCACACTTCTCTGTTTGGCCAGTCAGTGAGTCTGGGTTTAAAAGACACCGGGAGAACTTTACCTCTCTGACTGTATTGTACCAACTGTGAAGTTTGGTGGAGGAGGGATAATGGTGTGGGGCTGTTTTTCGTGGGTTGGGCTATGCACCTTACTTCTAGTGAAGGGCAGTCTTAATGCTTCAGCACATCAAGATATTTTGGACAATGCTATGGGTTAAGACCCTTTTCAGTTCCATCATGACTGTACACCTGATCTCAACCCCATCAAGCCCCATCAAACATCTTTGGGATGAACCGAATATATCTATATATCGATATATCTGTTTTGCAGGTGGCTCGGTCAGCTAAATGATACCTTCTTCTGGCCGGCTCTGAATTTATGGTCAGGAGACCATAAGGGGTGGAGTCAGTTACCCTCACTGGGCATTTTCTATGTACTGTGGAGGGAAACGTCAAGGGAATGATTAGCGCCAACTCTTCCTCTAGTCCTGGAGTGGTAGTGCATACCTCAGATAAGGCCTTAAGCTGAATCTCTGACACGCATGCATGACAACTCATATATAGTTGGTCTCTTCTAAACTGGTTCCAGTTTTCAGTTTTTAATTTTCAAAGAAGCTGATATTGTGAACATTTACAGACAGATCTCATCAAGGATTGTCAGTTGTCAGGTTGGCTGTAGGTCTTGTTTGATCTTCTCATCATTGACAGGCATCTGAAGACAAATGCTTTAGCAGCAAGGGATATATGCTTGATGGGTTATAAGAGTGACACTAAGCTCTTCTTCTATTTTGGCAAACAAAACCTGTCTATCCTATTTGACTAATCTCCAAAACAGAACCAGAGATTTCAAGATTCCCAAAGTACTACTAAATATCACACTATTTGAAAACTTTTTCCATGTGTCTATGGTCTTGTATGTGAAGGTGACTTTCTAACATTTGTACTGCTATGTCTTTTTTGTAATATGGAGACTAAAACCGTATCTAGTATTCCAGATAGGACCTCACTAATGTATCATATATTGTCATGGACACCAAGCTTGGGCTGGCATTCCAGCCAAGTGAGGTTTAAGGGGACTTACCCAGACGGTTAGCAAGTTTAACAGAAGGACAGGGGTAACTACTTGCATGGGCTATTTGCCCCACTGATAAAATCGGTGGCAGTCTCCCTGGGCTATGGTGCCTGCATTGATAACTGCAGGTGAGGCTGGTAATCACAGTCCCGATAGACAGCCCGGCTGGGTTCTATGGGTACCACAAGGGGGAACTGCAGGGACAGACTCTCACTACTTTAAAAAAGTTCCATCTGACTTGGAAGTGCTTCCAAAGTGTAGTTCGGTATTACTGGTCATTACTGGGTCTGCCTCAGGAAGTTGGAAGGCAGAGGATGAAGCTCATCTGGAGGAGTGGATTGGAGAAGAAGAAAGTGAGGGAGAGAAGGGAATTATACTCAAATGATTGTTTTACTGAGAGAAATACAGTGCATCCGGAAAGTATTCACAGCGCATCACTTTTTCCACATTTTGTTATGTTACAGCCTTATTCCAAAATGTATTAAATTAATTTTTTTCTACACACAACACCCCATAATGACAACGTGAAAAAAGTTTACTTGAGGTTTTTGCAAATTTATTAAAAATAAAAAAAACAAGAAATCACATGTACATAAGTATTCACAGCCTTTGCTCAATACTTTGTCGATGCACCTTTGGCAGCAATTACAGCCTCAGCTCTTTCTGAATATGATGCCACAAGCTTGGCACACCTATCCTTGGCCAGTTTGGCCCATTTATCTTTGCAGCACCTCTCAAGCTCCATCAGGTTGGATGGGAAGCATCGGTGCACAGCCATTTTAAGATCTCTCCAGACATGTTCAATCGGATTCAAGTCTGGGCTCTGGCTGGGCCACTCAAGGACATTCACAGAGTTGTCCTGAAGCCACTCCTTTGATATCTTGGCTGTGTGCTTAGGGTCGTCCTGCTGAAAGATGAACTGTCGCCCCAGTCTGAGGTCAAGAGTGCTCCGGAGCAGGTTTTCATTCAGGATGTCCCTGTACATTGCTGCAGTCATCTTTCCCTTTATCCTGACTAGTCTCCCAGTTCCTGCCGCTGAAAAACATCCCCACAGCATGATGCTGCCACCACCATGCTTCACTGTAGGGATGGTATTGGCCTGGTGATGAGCGGTGCCTGGTTTCCTCCAAACATGACGCCTGGCATTCACACCAAAGAGTTCAATCTTTGTCTCATCAGACCAGAGAATTTTGTTTCTCATGGTCTGAGAGTCCTTCAGGTGTCTTTTGGCAAACTCCAGGCGGGCTGCCATGTGCCTTTTACTAAGGAGTGGCTTCCGTCTGGCCACTCTACCATACAGGCCTGATTGGTGGATTGCTGCAGAGATGGTTGTCCTTCTGGAAGGTTCTCCTCTCTCCACAGAGGACCTCTGGAGCTGTGACAGAGTGACCATCGGGTCCTTGGTCACCTCCCTGACTAAGGCCCTTCTCCCCCGATTGCTCAGTTTAGATGGCCAGCCAGCTCTAGGAAGAGTCCTGGTGGTTTCGAACTTCTTCCACTTACGGATGATGGAAGCCACTGTGCTCACTGGGACCTTCAAAGAAGCAGAAATTTTTCTGTAACCTTCCATAGATTTGTGCCTCGAGACAATCCTGTCTCGGAGGTGTACAGACAATTCCTTTTACTTCATGCTTGGTTTGTGCTCTGACATGAACTGTCAGCTGTGGGACCTTATATAGACAGGTGTGTGCCTTTCCAAATCATGTCCAATCAACTGAATTTACCACAGGTGGACTCCAATTAAGCTGCAGAAACACCTCAAGGATGATCAGGGGAAACGGGATGCACCTGAGCTCAATTTTAAGCTTCATGGCAAAGGCTGTGAATACTTATGTACATGTGATTTCTCAGTTTTTTTATTTTTAATAAATTTGCAAAAACCTCAAGTAAACTTTTTTCACATTGTCATTATGGGGTGTTGTGTGTAGAATTCTGAGGAAAAAAATGAATTTAATCCATTTTGGAATAAGGCTGTAACATAACAAAATGTAGAAATAGTGATGCGCTGTGAATACTTTCCGGATGCACTGTACATCTGTAAAGGTAGTGTGAAAATAAAATTTACTTCTAATTGGGTTTATTAGTTTCAAACCTTATATTGAATGTTAAAGGAAAGTGGCCAGGGTAAGCTGTCCCATACATACTTCAGTTTAGGCTCAATGTGCATACACAGACTTATACAGTAAATACATAACATTGACACAACAGTACATAACCATGCCCAAACAAACAGCCTTTCTATATCAAACATCTTTCAAGTGTAGATATACAGTATATTTTTAATAAGATATTTAATTTTTTATAGACAGGCTAGTGATTTGTTCATTGTCACACAAAGAAAGTCTATTAATGGATGAGAGTCTAATGGTAAGCATGCCAAGGCTGCATAAGTAATCCAACTAGTGTGGCAACAGTGAGCAGTCCTTTTAATGACAGCGTGCTAGCTAAAAGAGCACTGTAAAGAGCAAGAATGCCATTGGCACTTGGCACCTGCGTGCACCGTTGTAGCATTACAATTCTAATAATAATGGGTGATATATTGGCACAGTGATTAAAACTGCTACTTTGCTGGTCCAAGGTCGTGAGGGCAAATATGACTCTGCATGGCTTTTAAAAGTTTTTTCTTGTGTCTACATGGGTTTCATTAGGTTCTCTGGATTCTTCCCAGATCCCTATGACATACAAATTGCTTTGCGAGTATAAATTAGCCCTGTATGGATAGACTGTTAACATTCCAGGGATTGTTTTTGCACCCCTGATGCTGATGGGATAGGTACCAGTCTCCCAAAAAGCCTTGCAGAATTGATTATTATTATTATTATAAAGTAATAATGCCAGTAGGTGTCATTATAAGATAACATGATGATTAGGAATATCCAATTTGTACTAATAATGAAAATATTCTGTATATGATTAATGTGCAACCAAAAAGAAAAAAGATATCTGCGGAAATCATTTGTAATTGCCACATTTACAGCAGATCAAGGTAATAGGACAAGGCTAGCATTAAAGGATTAGCTTTCTTTCTGTTTTTGCCTCATGTCATCTAGAAAATTTAATTTCCTAACATGTCATTACCATAGTGCTTGATCAAACAGCAGATGTTTCTTCCTTTGGCTATGGTTGTGGATTGTTATGATTTAATTTACTTTTTTGTAACTTTGGTCTTTTGGACATTGTTTTTTGGCACAGTTCAGCATTGTTTTGGAGACCCTAGAAGTGATCCATTTTAGCTGTCCATTCTGTTATGTGTAACTCTGTTCTATCTTCTTTTGAAAACTACATTTGGCTTACATTTTCTAGGCTGATCATACAGCTACTGTAGAGAATACAAAATTGGATTAAACATATTGAATGCAACATATAGCTGGATGCTTTTTTTTTTGCTTTATCGAAAATGGCTGTCAACTTACAACCAATGTAATTTCATTAATTTACTCTCTGAAACTAATGTGTTCCTCACACTGTGAATTGTTGTGAAATGGCACAAAATGTATCATAGTCTACACCAATTTAAGGAAATTGTGTGCTTTGAGCAATCTAGAAATAACACAATTGCTTTTTATGGTGGGCCTGTGACACAATAATGTGAATCCATCATAATGGCATAACAGTGAATTGAATGGCACAAGAATGATGCTAAGTTCATTATATTAGAAAGCAGAGTACATGTGTAGCAAATACATGAACACCTGGAAGCAAACATAATATTAACTGTTGTAAAGGATGTTAAAGTTTTTTTTTAAATATGCATAAAACAATGTTAATCTATTTTCAGCATTTTACAGTAATTCTGATTTTAAGGTAAAGTACACCAAAAAAAGCCTTTTTTTAAAGTATATTTTTTCTAAAATTACATTGCTTACAGGGCAGCATACTGGTATAGTCATTAAGTTGGCTCATGACTCTAGAATCCTGGGAGTGAATCATGCACACTGGGTGGTGTTTGCCCATTTACCATGTCCATACATTTGTTTTTCACCAGGTTCTCTGGTTTTCTCCCACATTTCCACAGATGTGCATGTTGGATTAATTGGTGTCTCTAAATAGGCCCTGTGTAATTTAATTTAATCCATTTGGATGGGTATGGAATGGCCAGGCATGACAATAAGAATTAGTAATAGTACAGTGATCCAATATTTCCTTCGTTCTTATTACGAGTTCTATCTGCTATTTGTACCATGGCAACACCTACGTTAGATGTCTTCTCAGCCTTCTGTATAAGAAATACACAGTAAAATTACTTAGTAACTGGTCTTATAGTTAAAACCTTGCTAACAATGCCAATGCCATATCTAGCACCAGATCTCTATCATATTCCTACAAAATCATGGAATCCATCTAATTAATTATATTATTGCTATCATGAGCATTAATAGTTTTAGATTTAGAAGATTGCAGATATAAGCATATATTTATATTTCAATGTAAAGGGGATGCAGAAAGTATTCACATTCCTTCAATTTTTTCACATTATGTTGCAGCCTTGTGCTAAAATCATTTACATTAAATCGTTTCCCACATCAAGCAACACTCAATGCTCGAGAATGGTAAAGCAAAAACAGGATTTTATAAATGTCTCCACATACAATAATCCACATATAAAGGGTAGAAACCAGAGATACAGTGGATTCAGAAAGTATTCAGACTCACTTTCTGCACACACAGATTTGATTTTAAATAAATAAATATGCCATTTTGCCCATCAGTCTACACTTAGTTACCCATAATGACAAACTGAAAACTTATCAGAAAAGTTTGTTCTTAACACTGTAAGCCTCACTCCTTTGGGCAGCCGGAGCCCAAACTCATCAGGCAGGCTTAGGGCCTGTGCAGTCCCAAAAATGAGGTAAAGGCTATTAATGTCACAGGTACCAAAAGGACAGATGGAGATGGAATACCATAAAGAATCTCTGGCCCAAGAAAACGCAAAAAAGTAAAATATAAATATTTAAATATTTAGTAAGGAGGATTCAAAAACGTTGACCAAAAACAAGGCAGAAACAAAATATAGAAGAAAAGAAGAGCAAAAATAGGTTTGCGTAAAAAGAAAGAAAACAAATTCCAAAACAGAAAATCAGTAAGAGTACCTTGAAACAGGAGCAGGGATCGAAACCAGTAAATCCAACAAAGAAAAATCATGACTCAAAATAAGCAATCGGCAATTAAAGCAATGCCAAAGCAGCAGCTAATTTTTTTGTTTTATTTGTTCCATATCTACACATTAACAATATGTTTTTTGATTTGATTATCAAACATATGTTACAGTATAATAAAATTACAGGATTTTATAAGCTGTTCATTCAGAAATACAGTTGATTCCATATATTACAGAAACAATTATGATTTATATTCATAAATCTTACTGAAGCCCCCTCCTTCCACCCTCACTGAGAACAGAGAACTAATCAGTAATAAAAAAGAGGCCTAATGTATTAAACAATCGCTTATTAGGAGTTTAGCAGAGACATAGACAGGATCTCAGTTGAATTCTAAACAACAACAACATTATTTATATAGCATTTTAATACAAAAAAATTTAGCTCAAAGTGCTTTACAAAATGAAGAATAGAAAAATAAAAGACACAGTAAGAAAATAAAATAAGTCAACATTAATTAACATAGAATAAGTACTGTAAGGTCTGATGGCCAGGGTGGACAGAAAAAACAAAAAAACCTCCACACGGCTGGAGAAAAAAATTAAAATCTGCAGGGATTCCAGACCATGAGACCGCCCAGTCCCCTCTGGGCATTTACGATTTAAAGAAGCTCTGCACAGTGCCACACAAGGAAAATTTGATTTTTTTCTAGTTTCAGGTAACGTAAAATATCATTTTCCTGTTCAGTTATACCATAGAAGGTGCAATCAGATTCTTCAAACTAATCAGAATTAGTTAAGATACCAACAGTGTAATACAGGAAATAAAGGTTAGTTAATCACCAGATAGTCCAAGATCATCTGAAATACCTTTAAAGGCTGTTGTAAAGGATATGCAATAATCGTAAATACTATGCAGTCAGATAGAGAAAAAATCGGTCCCCCCTAAGAGCTTTCCTTTTGGACAGTCCTAAAACATATCTCTGACCCAGGTTACAGCTACATGGTATCTTTTACAATTAGGGTCCAAATCCTGAATGTTTTTAATTAAATTTATTCAGGACAGGTGTGCCATGAGTAAACGTTTCTGTTGAATTACAATGTGTTTTGAAAAGTTTGGAGAAGAATGAATGTCGTGAATGATCCAATTCTACTCTTTGACTGAGGTATAGTTTGAAATGTCTCAATCTCAGCATCCCAGAAGGTGGTCTAGCAATGAACACAGTGACAATATTTGCTGAAGTCTGGAAATGCTGCCAATATTCTTGTCATTACCAGTTAAAATATTTTTGAATAGGAATGCAATTTTTTGCTGTAATTAGTTTAGCTGTATCACCTGAAGGCTATTTAAACTTCAGGCACCCACTGCTTCTTTTCACTGACATTGGGCTTCTCAAACAATGTTCTGTAATCTGCTACCTCTACTGTAGGCTTAGCAGTCTTTTGTCTATTAGATTTTGGATTTTTTTGGTTTATGGAATTTTAATATGCTATTTTAGATTTTGACTTTCAGAGTTTAAATTTTTGATTTTAAACTTTTGCATTTATCTACTTTGAATTTTGTGTTTTATAGTTTCCTTTTTTCATTAAAAGGTCAATTAATTAAATTAATCTTTAACAGTGTTTTGTGGGGCCAGGATTTTGGTGGTTTTGCCTGCTTAAGTGAAATACTAAGAATAAAGGTGAGATTAGGGCATGCTGACTAGTACATGATTTAAGTATAGTTGATTAAAAGAGTATCTTTGAAAAAAAGTGTCTTTTTTTTATTAATTTTATTACAATCCATACATAGCAATCAAGTTTTTACAAAAAAGAATTATGTTAAGAATAGATCGATCCCCACCCCTGAGAGAGAGAGCAAGCCAAACAGTGTAAAATTTAAGGCTTGTAAACATACCTAAATTAATAAATTCTCTGTGCTTTATAAACTTATTCTAAAATATTACTGATTAGATCCTGCCATGTTTTGAAAAAAGTCTTTACGGATCCTCTGACTGAGTATTTGATTTTTTCCAATTTCAAATAGTATAACACATCAGCTTCCCACTGACTTAAAAGCGGAGAGTTTGGGTTCTTCCAGTTTATCAGAATAAGTCTGCGTGCCAATAGTGTAGTGAATGCAATCACAATTTGTTTGTCCTTCTCCACCTTAAGCCCCTCTGGAAGAACCCCAAACACAGCTGTTAATGGGTTAGGAGGGATTGTGAGTCCAAGGCTGTCTGAGAGGTAATTAAAAATTTTGGTCCAGAATAATGTTAATTTGGTGCAGGCCCAGAACATGTGTCCCAGTGAGGCTGGGGCTTGGTTGCAACGTTCGCAGGTTGGATCATGCCCTGGAAACATTTAGTCGAGACAGATGTGCTCGATATATAATTTTGAGTTGTATAATTGTATGCTTTGCGCATATGGAGCTCGAGTGAATTCTCTGCATTGCTACTTTCCACTCCTTTTCTGATATATTAATTGAGAGATCTTTTTCCCAGTGTCCTCTTGGATCTTTGAAAGGAAGGGATTGTAAAATGATTTTATATATTGTAGAGATGGAGTCTAATTCCTTAAAATTGAGCAATATTTTTTCCAGCGTGGATGAGGGTGCAAGATGAGGAAAATCTGGAAGGTTCTGTTTAACAAAGTTCTTGATTTGAAGATAGTGAAAGGAATGTGTAGCTGGAATGTTAAATTTGGAATGTAATTGTTCATAGGATGCAAAGACGTTGTCTATATAAAGATCTCTAAGCAAGTTAATTCCTAATTTTTCCAGATATTAAAAACTGCATATGTTTGTGAAGGTTGAAAGAGGTGGTTCTCTTGCAGGGGTGCCACAAATAGAAGCTTCTCCGTCTTAAAATGCTTTCTACATTGGTTCCAGATTTTAAGTGAGTGGAGCACAATTGGGTTATTAGTGTATTGCCGATAACGTGTGTTTATTGGAGCACAGCAGGAATACAAAGAAGTACTGCAGGATTTTACTTCTATTGCGGTCCATGCCTGTGTATGTTCTTCTATTTGTGTCCAGGTTCTTATCGCCTGTATATTTGCCGCCCAGTAATAAAACTGGAAGTTAGGTAGAGCCATGCCGCCTTTTGTCTTTGTAGGGTCGCTCTTTTGATGCGTGGATGTTTTGAATTCCAAATAAATGAGGTTATTGTTGAATCTAATTGCTTAAAGAATGATTTATTAATGTATATTGGGATGTTTTGAAATAAAAAAAGGAGCTTAGGAAGAATATTCATCTTAACAGTGTTAATTCTTCCAGCTAGTGTGAGATGAAGGGTTGACCATCTATACAAGTCTTGTTTAATTTTTTCCATGCAGACGGCGAAATTTTGTTGATATAGAGCTTTATGTTTACTTGTGATGTTTACCCCTAGGTATTTAAACTGTTCTGCAATGATAAAAGGTAGGGTGTCTAATCTAATATTATATGCTTGAGAATTCACTGGAAAGAGCACACTTTTATTCAGATTAATTCTGAGACCAGAGAGCTTTTGAAATTCTGTGAGTGCTGCTAAGACTGCAGGCACAGAATTTTCTGTGTCCGAAATATACAGTACCATATCATCTGCATATAATGAGATTTTCTGTTCCAGTCCTTCTCTGCTAATCCCCTTTATCTGATCAGTATTTCGACAATGTATTGCCAGTGGTTCAATGGCAACGCAAACAGCAGCGGTGACAAAGGGCATCCTTGTCTTGTGCCACGTTCTAGTTTAAAGTAGTCTGAGCAAATGTTATTGATGCAAACTGAAACTTCTGGATTAGTATACAGTAATTTAATCCATGCACAAATGTTCGGGCCAAACCCAAACTTCTCCAATATAGTAAAAAGGTATTTCCATTCAATCATGTTGAATGCTTTTTCTGCATCCAATGATAATAATATTTCTGGGGTGTTTGATTCAGTTGGTGAGTATATTACATTAAACAGGCGTCGAAGATTTGAAGATAAGTGTCGGCCCCTAATAAATCCAGTTTGGTCTTGTGATATTACCGAGGGAGCACTTTCTCCATCCTTCTAGCTATGATTTTAGAGAGTATTTTAACGTTGTTATTCAGAAGTGAAGTTGGTCTGTATGATGCACATTGTAATAAGTCCTTATTTTGTTTTGGAAAGACAGTGATTAATGCTTGTTGAAAGGTTTGTGGAAGAAATTGGTTATTTCTGGCTTCTGTAAATTTTGCTAATAGGAGGGGAGCTAGCTGAGCGGAGAATTTCTTGTAAAACTCTGCAGGGTAGCCATCAGGGCCTGCTGCTTTTCCACCTTGGAGTGACTTTATAGCATCTAGTAATTCTGATAATGCCAGAGGTTTATCAAGTTCCTCCACACTAAAAGCGTTAATTTGTGGTATCTGTAATGTATCCAGAAATGCATTAGATTGTATATTGTCTTCTTTAAACTCAGTAGTATATAGGGATTTATAGTAGTCTCTGAAAGTGTACATTATATTTTTGTGTTCGATGATTTTATCTCCATTCGTGTTAGTGATTACCGAGATTGCGTTGCGTACATCTTGCTTGTGAATTTGTTGCGCTAAAAGCTTATTAGCTTTCTCTCCATGTTCATAATAATGATGTCTGGATTTGTAAAGTAGATGTTCAGTTTCTTTAGTTGTCAAAAAGTGTCTTTTTTTTAATCAAATGCTTTCCTGCTGGTCTGTATGCCAGGAAGATCCCATGAATCCTGCTCCTGAATGAATATGAATTGCTGGATTTACTCGACAGCCTCCCTGAGTTCAGTCTACTGCTTCATGATGTTTTGTATAATAAACCTGCAGTACATTTGGATAGATGTAAAGGATCATCAGCAGGTGGGCTGTATTCTGCCTTATAGTCTGGGAAAAACAAACATTTTGATTTTTACAAGTGCTCCTTGCATTTTCTTAATTGTTCCTGTTTTCAGCTCTTTTTGTACATTGCAATTCATTTTTGTCCCTGGTCTCTAAAATGCTACATGTTTCTAGGCATGTGATGCACATGCTTTGTGTCTGAACTTTATTACAAAATAAATGAAAGACCTTATGAAAATCATTGTATGTACAAATTCCTGGTATTGACTTTAGTTTTGACTAAGAACCTTGTGAAATTTTATTTGACAATCAAACTATTTACTGCCTGCATTTAGACAAAGACAATTCATAACTTCCTTTCTCTAACATCTCAAAAAATCTCAGTTGGCTGATTTAGTAATTTAATCTATTTGGATGGGTATGGAATGTCCCAGGCATGACAATAAGAATTAGTAATAGTACAGTGATCAAATATTTCTTTCGTTCTTATTCTGAGTTCTATCTGCTATTTGTACCTTGGTAACGCCTACTGTATGTTAGATGTTTTCTTAATAAGAAATACACAGTAAAATTACTTTGTAACTGGTCTTATAGTTAGACCCTTCTTAATAATCATGACGATCTCCCTACAACTCTCATGACTGTATTTGATGTTTATACATTTCCTCAGCGTATCCAGTCTAGCAGGAAGTAGGCAAGCTCTTCTTATTTTTGCTCTTCACCGATTGTTAAAACCACATTTCCTTAAAATATGCCCATTCTTCTTGCTAAAAACTATACATAAAACTATAAATGTGGGTTATGTATAGAATGAGAGTTTGCACCTAGATTATTTTGAGCAAGAAAACTAAGGGAAACGAAGGAAAGAATATGGGTATTAAAAGGTTAGTTAATAACCGAGCTGCTGAAATCAGGAACCAATGGAAGTAATAAAGAACTGAAGTTAAAAGAATACAACAGGATTCTGAAGCCACACAAAGAACTGAGCACTAAAGAAAATTGTTACACAATTAATTTTTGATTTTAAAAACTATTCTAAGACTTGGAAAACAAAAATTCCAACTCTCTGGCTTAAGTACATGGTTAGTGATAATGTCATGCCAACAACTGTCATGTGATGGCAACCAGCCTCACACCAGGCAAAAATAGCCAAGAGAACAGAACCAAAACAGTGGTAGAGGAGATAACTCCTTTAACATTAAGTAAAAGCTCAAACAAGGTATTAATACAAAATCTTGCCTCCAACCGTTCAACAGTTAATAATAATCGGCACCTTCACTTAATTATTTACTGTAAGTAATCAATAGTATATTGCTTTTCCATATGTATTTGCTAAAGATTCCCTTATGTGTCATAAACTGTGGAGAAATATTAATGCAACTTCATTATCTTAATAGTTTTCCTTTGACTCTAGGGAATTATACAGAATTAGTATTTTTATATGTTTCAGAAAGAATTATATCTAATACAAACCATAATATTAACCAATATATTACATTTTTTATAAGCATTCCATTAAGACAATTAGAATCCAACAGACTGTGAAGTGAATTTAAAATACCTATCCAGCTCTAAGTAAATTCTTTAAGTCAGCAAAACTGCTGCAAAAGCTATCTCTGTTTAGAGCACCTTAAAATTTAGATTTTGTGACAGCTGAACATAGGCTGCATGAATTTAATTTTGCACTCTTAAAGCATTATTATTTTTTCTTTACATTCAAAACTGAAATAATAATAAACCTCTTTAAAAATATGGTATACAAATGTATAGTGCACAATGACTATAATGCTGTATGCGATTAAACCCTTCATGCCTTGGTTTAAAATCTTTGATCAACTGCAGAATGTCCCTTAGGGCAACTGCTGTAGTGCAAAGTGCTCTTGTGTTTCCAGTTGTCATGTCTGACTCACAGTTTTCAAACGTCTGACCACAAAGGTGACAGGTCCAGCAGAAGCAGTCTTAATGAAAAGTGCCAGATTCTAGGTGAATTACATTAATAATTATGTTCAAGCAGTGTATTGTAAGTCTGACTTGTGGGTTACTGCTCCAAGGCTAGCAGCACTTCTTCAAGGTGTTGTCATTTTTTCTGACCTTTGAAGGGTAGTAGTCAGTCCCATTTAATTAAAACAGAGTAATTTAAATGCTTGTGGGTTCTCTTTAGAAGGGTGATGTGGCAATTAGCAATAAATGTGACACTAAAGACTATAGTCTGTGGAAACATTTTTATGTATATACTTAGCTTGTTAAAATAAAAAGTAAATATAAACCAAGAAATACAAAGACATTATGATAAAGCTTTGTAGAAACTTGCAGAAAATGTCAGTGATTAAAAATCCCAAAAGATGCCGAATCACAAAAGCTGCTAGAAAACTGCAAGAGGTTTTAACATGTAATGTGAGACTGATACAGCAGAGGCCTTTAGGTCAGACAGGATCAGAAATTGGACACTTACCACTGAAAAAGACATATGTATGTATGAACATACATTAATACAGATTAATATTAATTGTTTTAAACTTGTACCTAACCATATCTGATGATTTGCTTGAGGCAAAGGTATAAAATAGTAAGCATGCCCTGGGAGAAGTCCAAAGCCTGCCAATGAATAAAAAGAAATGAAAATAAGTGCATTTATATGTGTTTCAATAACTGATTATTTACAGAAATCTGATTTCTAAAATAGCATATAATCCCTTATTCTTATTAGCGAAACTGGGTTATTGGCCTCTGAAACATCTGAATAGCAGAGGTAGATTTCTCCACAAATAATCTGATTATGTGGCCATGTAAAGCCTTAACTGGGTTATAATTGTTATTATATGTATTTTGTAGTTTGTTGATGTCTGTTGCACTCTGTCAGCCTGTGCATGTTTTTGCTTCGCACATGCTTTCAGAAGCCACAGATGGAAGCATCCACAAAATTCATTTTCAGAGGCAAATGTTCAAGCAATTGCATTATTCCTTCTCCTGGCTGAAATAATCTCTCTCAGTATTTCTGAAATAGCTAAATGTATGTTAATAAGCATGAAACATACACTGGTAAACTCAGCAACACGATCTTGAGAGCAGCTGGGTAATACAAGTAATGTGCATTATGTACTGTAGTCCAATTACTTTTCAAAGTAATGAGTAACCAATCACAATACTTATCTTATTTAAGGAAAAATACCTGCATTACTGTTATTAGTATGCTGGTTCTTCGTAGACTCAGGTACTCACAGTCAAGCAGAAAAGAGTGTGCTGCATGTAATCTGGTAACAGAAACTTATAAATAAAGTGTCAGTTTGACTAAAAATATTTATAAAACACAAGAAAATTATTACAGGTATCATACTTATTTTCACATTCACAGCGGCCAATGATGACATTAAATTCTCTTTTTGGGCAGTTTAATAATGTTGGAGTATTTTCCCAAAGGAAAACTCCAAAAAATTACTTTTGCATGTAAACGCTGATTATTGAGAAATCAGGTTTCTAGCTTAATCGGGTTATTCACTTTAACTGGATTATGTATATGGATGTCAATGTACTGAATGATGTCCTTACAAAGTCATTTGCTCTACACAGCTCTCTGTTTGCATATTGTCTGTGCATTTTTAATTGGCTGAAGAAAATGAAAACTTAAAACTCACAATGATGATCTACTGTAATGGGCTTCTTGTGGCTGTTTTTGCTGGAGGGTTGAAGGGGCCAAAATGAATAAAAATAAAAATAAAAAACAGCCAAGAACAGTCCTGTCCTTAGCTTCATAAAGTTAAGTTTTTGTTCACTGAGTGGATAGAACTTTTCTGGTTTGCAGTTCTCTTTCTTGATAGTTGTAAAAGGATGTTATTCTAGGGGGTCATAGTATTTCTTCTGTACACAGATGAGAATGTACGGGCCATTATATTTAATACCTCTTCCAATTCATGTAACCCTTTAATCAATTATTAATTTATTAATTCCACTCTTGTTATCCTTAATTGCCAATGCCCATTTTAGATCTATGTAAAAAAGTCAGTCTTTATTCAAGCTTTTTGAAGCATTCATGTCATGATCAGTAAGAGAAGGATGGCCAGATAGGCTAAGTCAGCAGCCATTTGATCAAACGAAAAAACTTTATCTCAGTAAGTTGTGGCAAGAAAATGTTTTTGTATTTTTCTTTTTGCATATTATTATTTTTAAATGTGTGTGCAACTGTTTCAATTGCGGGCAAAGCACTGTACCTTTACATACTGCATCATTACCTTTATAGACACAAAATCCACCCTATAATTTTATCCTTTAGGAGCAACTCAATGTAATTTATACAGATTTCATGTTCAATATATTAATGGACCAGTAACTGTTGTTGTCTAAAGGCAAGTTTGATTTAGTTATATAAAAACAGTTTTATCTCTGTCAAGACAGTGAACGTAGACAGTTTTCTCTTTTCACTTATAACAGGTAAACCATATTGTGATTTATTACAACTGTAATGGTATTTGTGCTTCGCAGAACACAGATCCATCCTTGTGACTACCTTTCAGAGACATAAAGGACCCTGCTAATGTGAAAAACAGAAAATCATTGCAGTGTACTCTGATAAACCTTAAGGTTGCCAAACTGCCACTTTTTGCCAACTGCTGGTGTTGCCTATAGGGTGAAACGTTTAAAAGTGTTGTTGCATCTGTTATTTTTTAAGATTCTCAGATTCTTCAAAGTTAGCCAACCTTGTTTTGTATATTTCTTTGATTTAACTGTGACCATCCCATATGAAGTCTTTTAAGCACCACAGAACACAGTGTAGCAATACTTGGTACCAGGATTGGAAGTAGTGCAAAGTTGGTTGAGCGGCTGTTTTATGCTAACTTTATCCCTTTTCCTAGAGTCTCTGTTCATGTTAGAGATATGCCTCAAAAATGGATTTTTTTGGAGGCCTCACCTGGTGTTTCTAAAGATAGAAGTAACCACAGGAAGGTATTTACAATTGCTTTAGTCCATAAGAGGAAGGAAGGGAAGAGAAAAGTTAGATGCTGTGCCTTCTGGTTGAACGAAGAGGCAATTATGTTGAGTAATAGAGACACAGAGAGATACTGTAGTTGGGAAATGAGAAGGGAGAGTATACTAATGGAATTAGAGGACCAAACCAAGTCTCCCTTTCCTACTTTAATCCCCCTGTCACTTGTACTTTCAGAATAGCATGCATAATAAAGTATGCTGTACTGTAGCAGTCCTGCCTTCCTATACTGGCCATTGCTTTGCTCTACATTTCTACCAGTCTGTATTTTTTCACTTTTCTGGAAGTTTGTTGCAGGCTTTTCACCTGGAGTGTGTCTCCTTTATGGTGTCCTTGCTTTGGCAGCTGCTTGCCAGACAGACACAACTTTATACACTTTACACCAGAGATTAAGCAGAATTAGGAGATGCTATATTCTAACAATGCTCCCATCATTTCACCCTCCTTTTTGGCCAGTTCTTGGCAGATAAACAATCTAATGTGTTCAGCTAATCTTTTGTATTCCTTTGAATTGATTAGTTTGATGATGTTTCTTTTCTTTTCAGTTTACTAACTTAATTAATTCTTCAATAAAACAAAACAGAGCCACAATCACAACTAAAGAACTAAAGTGCTTTTCCAACAATGTCTTTCAAATGCACCATTTAATTAACCCTTAATTTAAAAGAAGTTTATATATAAACTTGAATAGAAAGATCAAAAGTAAATCAAATGTAATTTCCAGGAACAATGGTCATTTCCTACAGCTCCTGAAGGGATGAATTGCCTCAATTTTTCACAAGGACTGGTGTAGCAAGAGTGTCAAATAATTGTTAATCAGACCATAGCAACATATTGTGTACATATAGACATATATGCTTAAGCTCTACATGCATACAGTAGTGTGAGAAGGAGGTCCGGATGGTAGAACTGTGCAGCCAGAATAAGTTCAAGAAGATAAAAAGTGGACATAAACAAAATATTTATTAAAAAAAAGTCATGTAACAGAGAAATATTGTGACCAGAATGAAAATGGTCAATTTGAAAAAGTGTACTGCAAAGAAAATGGACCAGCAGATGAAGACTTTTGAACCAGAACAGTGTTCAACAAACAAGAAGAGGTCAGAGCCTATATGGTCAAAAGCACCACCAACCAAAACCAATACACTAGAAAAAAATTAATGTCAGCAAAAGTGACAAACAAGTTCTACCACTGACTAATTATCTTTTATCCCAACTATAATAACTGCATAATTCTTTGTACGGTTGGTTTATTTGTCAAGACGCATAAATACTAGTGCATAATCCTTGCCGTTTTATATATATTCAGCATAATGCAGCAAAATGCTGGTCACATACCAAGCAACCATTGTCACAAACAATATGGCAACACCACATTTTTATGCCAAAGGCACTACTGATTATTGTCATTACCAAAAGCAAAGCCCATAAAATCATTCATAATAACCAGTTGGCAATTTGAATAATACGTTAGGCTGATTGATCTTTCTGGTTGAGGATTTTGCTTGGCTTAGAGTTTATTCTAATTTTCTGTTTTTTTCTGGACCTCCATTCTTGCACTAGTGGCTTACCACTTTTTTTAACCTCATGGCAAAACCATCTAATTATTAATACAGTAAGTTACAAGATATAATTTAAAAACTGAAACAACAAGCGAGCAAAAACTAAAAGTAATTACCAAACAAAAAACTCACAACTAAAAATGGAAAAATCAGAAAAAATAAAGGAAACAAATGAAAAACTGTCTATACAAAACCAAACAATGACAGATAACAAGTTCACAAATCTAACATTATAATCAGACAATAAAATTAAATGAACAGTTTCTTGACTTGTAGAAATAAACATGCTAAATAAAACTAAAGACTGTACATGACACAAACATGATGAGGTTAAATAGCAGGACTTTTCAGGAAACACAGGAATTAGAGTTTCTACCAAAATATTTTTTCTCCTGTCTTCTCATAACCAGAGAAAGTAGATGTGTTTAGTCAGATGAGCACACAATTAAAAAAAATGTTTATTTTAATTGCTAGCAAAATAGTTGTTCCTAAAAAGGAAAGAGTATGACAAACTGTTATGACTCACATATATGGAGTGATAAGACACACCTTTTGTTCCCCCATTGGCAATGACTTGAAAACATGACTGATGTTGCCTTGAAGAGGACGCATATACATGGCACAGACCAAAGGTTGTCCTATTCTTGTTGGGATTACTCACAGAACTAGCCAAAGTGGAGCAAGGTCTTCAAAATACCCAAGGAAGCAGGCCTGATTTCCACCAACCAACCCAGAGGCAATCCCAAGCAAACATATCCCAAAATTAAATCCACTAGAATAATTTAATACACACAACAAAATAAGTAGAGAATCATAGCCAAAACAATTAAAAATGCAAGTACTTAGTAGACCTGTCAAAATCCACCAAAGCATATTCAAATGAACTGCTAAAGGACTTCCTTTGTCTCCTGTGTAGTCATCCACAATATACAAAGAACACTACAGTACATACTTGCACACATAGATACTAAATTAGCAGAAAATACAAATTATATAAATGAATAACATAAGTGATTGGATCAAAAAAGACAAGAATTACATTTTAAAATAAGACAGAGAAGGAACCATGGGTGTAACATTTCATTAGCTGTTTTTATTTGATATGTTAAACAGCATTAGCATTTTTATAATTCTTTACTCTTTAATTACATTTTTAACAGTAATTAGTAAATACAAACAGCAGATTCCAAGTTAAGTCTGTGCCTTTGTTGGATACAATTGAGATTTTAAAAATAGTATTAGAACATTAGAAAATTGTGATGAGAACAATCAATTCGGTCCAACAAGCTCATTCATCCTATTCACCACACTACTAGGTAATATATTCTGTTTCTTTGATTATTTATGTTGACTTTACAAAATTGTTGACTAGTGTTAACAAATAATTTGCATAGAATTAAATTAAAACCCTATGGAAGTCAAGAGTCAGTCAAAAAAGTTTGGAAAGATTTTTAAAAGTCATTTGTTGTAAACTGACCCTGCAAGCTTTACACACTTGGGGTCAGGTGAACAGAAAAAGTGATACCCGGAAATATATATATTGGATAATATAAAAAATTGAAAAATAGGCATCAACATACATTAAATCATTGTTCATTTTCAGTAAAAAGATGCAGAGTTGGTGTCTCTAATTAAGAAACCGCTTGGCCACCAGTTTGGACAGTGCACATTAAAAGATGCTTCTAGTTTACTCCACACTTCTGTTCCTTTGTTTTGTCATGGAGGTATCATTGCCAGTGTTCTCCAGATCTGATATGAGATCTTTCACACTATGTATTATATAGCACCTGTGCTATACGGCGATGTTTTCACTGTGATGAGGAATTCTTTACAAATATTATGGGGTGATGATGTTTTCGGTACAACAGCTGCATTACTTTGTTCTCACATATGCCAGGGTGCATACTCGGGTCAGTCTGATGGTAGACCTTTATCCACCTATGAGTTGCAGAGAGCAGTCATTCTCCAAATGATTGTACTAACGTTTACTGTACGTTTCTGTATACTTTCCCATAGATTTCATGGAATTTTCAGATGCTCGATGTGAATAACAACAGGGGCACTATTTAAATGTAATGTAGCTTAATGTTTATAATTGTTTTTATTAGGTTTACATGAGGTTGTATTTTTTCCTTGTGCTTTCTCCATTTAAATTAAGAGAAATGTGCAACTGCAAGTTGTTAATTGAGAGAAGGCGAGACTGTAATTGCCATCATCCCTTCTTTAACAGGCAATCAGGCAACCAGCTGAACAAACCAGTGAGAAAAATTAAACAACAACAAAAGTAGCTGCATATTAGCTAAACTTGGTATTGATCTCATTCTGCTGTTCACTGCAACGGCACTTACTGTAGAGCTGAGGATCATCTCCTCTTAGTACCGTTCTACATAGTCTGGTTTTGATCCACAGTTAATACGGTACTATCCCAGGAACACTGCAACTAACCCTAGAAATTCTTCAAAAGTGAAATATTTACATTTGGAAAAACACAACAGACATTTGGAGCAACAAAAATGCCTTGGGAATTTCTGTAATGCTTTTAGAGTAGATTTCATAGGTTAATCTGAAGTGGGTGTGAAGCTAGTAGTATCCTGTATATTTCTTTTCCAAAAGCATATAAACAGTAGAATCTACCTGTGATATAATGTACTGCTTTCTCTGAACAATCCTTATTTGATTCATTCTCTTGTGTCTTTGTAAAAAAAAAATGAAGCAAGAGACACAATCCCATGGGTCTACCTTTTGAAAGCCTGAGCAGTGCAAACCTACCTATACAGACGAAAGGAAATATCTCACTCAAAATACTGGGCTGACATGTGCAAAACTGTATTATTGGTGTTTACACTTTTTGCTATAAATCAAAAGTACAGATACGGGCAGGAAATTAACATGGTTAGACATCTATAGTAAGCAATTCAAAGAAATGGCAAAGCTACTCAAATAATTTTATTTGGTAAATATAAATTAATTCAGAGTGGGAGAGAGAGAGTCAAGCTGAAAGTAAGCAGTGCAATCAATGTTCAGCAAGCAGAAAATCAATCCAAAAAATCAAGACTCAAATCTACAACTAGCTATAACTGTAACCACGGAAACCAAGGATAAATTAATGCTCCTCTTAATGAATTTATTTTAGCAAACACCACAAGGCCAGATTGAAAGGACAAGAGAGCTAGAGGAATGTAAAGGAGTTTAATTGCATCCTCAGTGTAGTTTTAAAATGAAAGAAAACAGAGAGGGAGCGAGAGAGAGAGAGATGCCACGTCACACTAGATGCATGGAATGGGTTCACAGAGTGAAGGACACTTCTGAAAGAGCTCTTTCAAAGAGTTGTATACTTTATCTCCCTAGTACTGCAAGCTGAAAGCACACATGGGATAATCTATTCACTAGCAGAGGCTAATGATCACAAGGATTGTACAGCTCTCCGTCTTTATTTTTGAATTTCCTACCATATAATAAACTCTTCACATTTCTGGACATTCCTAGTGCCCCACCACAAAGTCATTGTCTAGCTTTTTAAAGGGAAGTCACTTGCTGGAGGGGTACCTATAGAGAACAGCACATCCTGGAGGCTCCAAAGAATGAAGCTTATTTAAAGGGTGGGCTGTACAGTGGCAAAATAGTTAACACTTCTGGCTTATGGCTTCAAAAACCTGAGTTTATATCCTAGCTTGGTCACTGTCTTTGAAGAGTAAGAAAATATTCTTAATATCTTTGTGAATTTTCTATAGGTACTCTTACCTGAAGAAAGGTAAAATAATTCCTCATGGCTTGGGTGACGTGCATGCATGCAAGAGGCAGAACAGAGATAAACTACGCCACACCCGCTTTCCCATGAATTAAACTGACAATTTTAAAAGCAATAAAAGGCATCTCTATCATTCCCTCATGCAGAAGTGCATATCTATCTGTATGATACATATCTAGTTTCAAGAGGTGCAGCTTTAGGCAGGTTAACTAAACAATATGAGACCTCTCACACTATGTATTATGTAGCCTTGTGCTCTACTGTGAAGTTTGTACTGTGATGAGGAATTCTTTACAACTATTGTCCAGCCTCTGACTAGGTTTTTTTATACATTTTGGTGACTGTTGGATTAATTCAGTTACTAGGAAAAGCAGGGTGCAAAATGAATGACAAGCATTAACTCTTCTGTAATATCTACATAATTGAGAAAATGAGTTATAGCATTATCAGATTAAGAGCACGACAGGCTTCATGATGTCACAAGCATATATTTATACGCTATGAACATTGCATATAAAAATTAAATGAGCCTCGGAGTGTTGTCCTCTGAGATTTAAGCCAGCGATCACTTGAAGGGTGGCAATATGATGAGTAACTGCATTACCTGCATCGTGTGGAAGAGCAGTAACAACAACAACATTTATGTATATAGCACATTTTCATATAAGAAAAAATGTAGCTCAAAGTGCTTTACAAAATGAAGAATAGAAAAATAGAAGACACAATAAAAAATAAAAATAAGTCAACATTAATTAACATAGAATAAGTAAGGTCCGATGGCCAGGGTGGACAGAAAAAGCAATAAAAAGAAAAACTCCAGACGGCTGGAGAAAAAAAATAAAATCTGCAGGGATTCCAGACCAAGAGACCGCCCAGTCCCCTCTGGGCAATCTACCTAACATAAATGAAACAGTCCTCTTTGTATTTAGGGTTCTCATGGAAGGACTTGATGATGATGGTCACGTAGACTTCTGGCTTTCAAGTAAGTACCGTTCTAACAGAAAAATGCTGGTGCTATTGAGAGAGGGCAAGACATTACAAATTTCATGACTGTAGTTGCAACACAGCTACTTTTAGGAGAAGTGACATTTTGAAGGCATAATCTACAGGTCAGTTGGTAACAGTGGATGAAATCTGAAGTGATTCTGACCCTCCAGTCTGGAGTGAGATTTCATTTTGGCAGGGCTGAGAGGAACTTCCTAAAATTCCACTACAATTACATTTGAATTATATTGCCTAACGTTCAATGCAGTAACATGCAAAATATACATAAACCAGTAACCACACCCTGCACGATAACATGAAGTGAATACACTTGACTTAAGCATTCATAGTTTTCATACTCTTATTCTGTACGTTTAGCATTCATTTGCTCAGAGGTTGATGCGCTTGGTGCTTTCTGAGCAGCTCTTGTTTTCTCCAACCTTCTCTTCTTTCGTCGGCATCTTTTCGCGTTAAAACTGATTAAGTCAGTGTTTGTGTTGCAATTACTTAGTACGTTTTCTTTAATTTTTCACTTAAGTCAAGAATGATTTAAGATATGAAGAGGTAGGAGAAGTGACAGCAAAGGTGGTAGGGAATGAGAACGCCCTTCTGCCTGCTGCCAAGAGTTGATAACACAATAAAATAAAATAAAAATAAAAAAAAGGAATAATCTTGGAGGTCAATCGTCACCCCGAAAGCGGATAGTAGACGTCATGTAGCATAATTGTACCAAATTTTAGGTCAATAGGTCAAACGGTTTGCGAGCTACAGGGGATTTAAAATCATGGACAGACAAACGAACAGCCATGGTAGTGTATTATATATAAAGATGTGATTCTATTATCGCTATAGTCTCTCCTAATATTTTGACAGAATTCGTAATAGCACTTGCATATTTACCCGAATAAAGATGAAATAAAACCTCTTGGCTTGGGTGATGTGCATGCATCCAAGAGTTAGAATAGAGACAATCTACACCACACACGCTTTCCCATGAATGAGACGGACAATTTTAAGATCAAAAAAGGCATCTCTTTCACTTCCTTGTGCAGAAGTGGTGGCTTCAGCACATCTGTCTATATGATCCATATCTAGTTTCACAAGGTGCAGCTTTAGGTAGGCAATCTAAATGGTAAGGTGAATACTTACTGTAAGTATCAGCAGTGTTAAAATTTGTCATATATATGAAGATTTGTCAGATGATTAACATGTTCATAGGAAGTTGACATGAGAAAGACAGCACTTTCTTCACATCTACAATTTTGTGATGTCCAGTGCAACTTTCTATGCTGTGGTATGAGGGGGCTGTTAACTTCACTTCAAGGGAGGACCACCGATTTAGCAAACTAATTAAAAGGGTAGTTATAGGACACACTCTGGACCCCCTGGAAGTAGTAACAAAGATGAGAATTAAAACAAAACTGAGTGCCATTATGAATAATTTTGCACATTTTACACTAACACCGACTACTTGAACAATAATTCGTAACTGCAACTGTGACTACTAAGTGTGAAGTTACATTTATTTATTTGTTTATGCATGTATTTATTTAAAGAACTTCTGTAAAAAGCCAGATTTCCTCCTGAGGACAAATAAAGTTCTTTTATCTATCTATCTATCTATCTATCTATCTATCTATCTATCTATCTATCTATCTATCTATCTATCTATCTATCTATCTATCTGAAATAATTGATTCCTAATGTGTTCAAAACTGTGTGAAAGTGGTGGTACAGACTTGAAATGTAAAACATTCTTTCATGAAGAATGTTTCTTTCAGCATGACAAGCAGAGCAGCATTGATTTTCCACAAAATGAACTTTCAATTGCCTCTCTGTGGTAATGCATTTTTTAGCTCTTTAAATATCCACAGTGGAGGCAAGATATGTAAAATTTGATTCTTACCTTAAAAACCAACCACAAAGCATAAAAGATTTTCAATTACAAATGGGTGGAGAGGTTTGCATATTAATAACTTTGCAAAAACAAGTAGCCTTTACTGCCACGGGGGTTGTGATTATGCTTGAGAACTTCTAAATTAACTTTGTGTTATGACTTTTTTTGTTTACTGTTATTAGCCTTTATCATTTTATTTGGTAATGCCATCTCTGTTTAATTTGGAGGTTGTTTTCTGCTGTGGGCACCGTAATATTTTGGTTAATTTTCATAAGCTGTGGTGGGTTGGCACCCTGCCCAGGATTGGTTCCTGCCTTGTGCCCTGTGTTGGCTGGGATTGGCTCCAGCAGACCCCCGTGACCCTATTCGGATTCAGCGGGTTAGACAATGGATGGATGGATGGATAATTTTCATAAGAGCAGACATGTTATTTATGGCAACAATGTCCATTGCTAGTCACGTGTTGCACCATTTATGTGTGACATCATCAATTTACTGTATCTGAGTTTTGGGTTAAATTTATACGAACTAAAATGAAATATAGCATAGTTAGACAGAGGAGTTCTAGTTATAATAAGGACGATTTGTCAAGTTCTACTGCATGTATTAATTATGCCCCTGTTTGCTTCTTTTGTGGCTTATTATTTCCAGGTCTTAAGCTCTAAAAACATTTTTATTTGTGTCCAACTAGACCAACTAGATTCCAGCATGGGCATAATGGCTGGTACTTGTTCATATCTGATTGCTTTCTGGATTTAAAAGCAACAAAACATCCTAGGATGATGCAGAGCTGAAATATAAGCAAACTTAATATATTTAAGCATGTTGCAGTACATTTCAAGCATATTCTCACTGTCATGCAACAAGCATATCAGGGTAACAGAAGATAAATAAAATACAATGCTTCTTTATGTGAGCTTGCTCATCGGAGTGCAACACTTCTGCAACTGGTGCCTAAATCCTTCATGTTGTTGCATTTACTTTTTAGAAAGTTTTATGTTTTGCATTAGTGTTTCATTATTTTCAGGATTTATTTCATGATCTAAATCATTTTTTTCCCTCAGTTCCTTTACACCACAAGTAAATGCCTATTTTTATTTTAGTCATCATCTTCCTTTTAAAATTGTATCGTTTTCTAGAAGAGGTTATCTCTCTATTAAAATAAAATAAAACAAAAACTTAAATGTTTGTCTTTCTTTTCCTTCCATCTTATAATGCCTCTGACCATACCACTTAACATCATCAGGCTCTTGTTTCTCCTTGACCTCTAAAATGATTTAGATCTACTTTCAGGGGTTTTAGAGGGTGTTCAGGAATCTTGTGGTAACATCTGTTTTGGTGTTTGGTATGTTTTTAATGATGTTTGCAAATATATTCTCCCCTGTTGTTTTTCACTATGGACACCATTTTAAGGTTTCTGGATGATTGCAATGCCATTGCTAGGTAAGGTCAACCAGAAGAGTACAGCACGTAACCTACCCAAGTTAAGGGTATAAAAGGTTGTCAGCAAAAGCTTTAAAACTTTAATTGCTTTGTTGTTTTGAATCGTTTCTGGTTAATGAATTCTGGCTCTGCTTTTTGACTATGATTTAAGATGAATATTTTGGCGGTGGTTATGTGTTTATTGGTTTACAAATTCCTGCCCTCTGTATTTGATTTTTGTCAATCAAATTGTGCCTTGGTTATTTGTTTTTTTTACTTCCTGGGTACGACCCATAGCTTGTTGCTTTGATTATGATTCCTCTTTAAATTCCTAAATTTTGCTGCTGTCCCATGCAGTCAGCATACTGCCATTCTGGCAAACCCCTACAATTTCCTTTCACCCAATTCCAAGTTCCTGGATGTTTCACTTTTTAAAACCCCAAAAAAGGAGGCCAGGGTGTTCCAAAGACTATGGAAGTCTCAGTGAAATACGTCCCATATTAATTGCTAACTTTTACTTAAATCTTTAGTCTCCTGTCTCTTCAAGTATACTTCCTTTTTTTAGATTGCACACTGACTTGCTGAGCATTCTTGATTCTCTCACTGATTACCTCCCATTGTTCTTTCACACTGGAGACAAACATCAGGTGTATCCTTTTAATATCCAAGATGCGCCTGAGCCTTTATTTAACAACCTTAGAAGAGGAGGAGCACACATTCTCAGGATGAGTATGTTATTTCATGCAATGTAGCCGTTACCCTTTTGTGTGCAAGTTACACTTTGCAAGAAAAATCAAACCTAGTCCACGCTAACAAAGCTGAACTTGAAAGTGAATGTTTTTAATTTGTTTTGATTGTCCATCTGCACTAAAACTAATTTTTCACATTTCAACAACACCCTACCACAATATGTTATTTTGAAAGCACTGGATCTTGAGTGATAGTGTGGATGGGAAAAGTGGAGCTGTTCAAAACACTGCTGCATAATGTAATTATAATGTGATCAGGCTTTGACTTCAGTTTGATCTGATAATTCCTCTGTGATCTCATCTTTTCTGGAGAGAAAGTCATTCAGTAACTTCTTTGCATCAACTAATGAGTACTGTACCGTGAAACACTGTATTTCACTGTATTTTCATAGAACTCCCAGTCTGTTTTTTTCAAGGCTTTGTCAACCTCCTGCATGCTTTTAACCTTTCAAGTCAGTTATATTTCATCATCTATCCAGACGAGTATCCCAATTTTTTTTCCTTGTTCTTTAGGCATTTTGATTTACCTCCAGTTTGCTCCATAAACAAACTGTACACTTGGCTAATAAACTGCATGCTCAATAGGTAAGATTTGTGCAGTGTGTATGAAAAAGTTTTAAAATTAGTAGTGTTTTCAAATTATTCCATGTTCGTGTTGATTAAGCCTCAGTATGAATAAGATATTTCAATCATTTTATTTTGATTCTCAGAATTTTAACATGGGCTGTATTTTTCTTATAGTTTCACTCATCAGGTGCAAAAATAAGACATGGTAATAATCTAGTATTTTGGTATCTATTCATATTAGATTTACTAATTTACCAAACATGCATGTTATTGACTTAGGTTGTGAGATCTGTGACTTTACCTGTCAGACCTGAGCACAGGCCAACCTACCTGAGGTACTGCATATTTTATGTTTTTTTAACATTCATTATTTATTAACTGACCATATCTCAAGTATAAAGTTAATGAGTATTTATATTGTCATTGTTTGTTTGTTAATCATTGAGATTAATTACCTACGGGAGCATCAGAACCAAAAGCACTGAACACTTGACTCACACTTCATGAGCATATTGATATTTATGTGTACTCATCTTCATTCACTGGTGGAAATACTAAGAATACACTTATAATCAAGCAGGATTTTGAATTTGCAGATAATGCAACATTGAAGTTGTCTTTACTCTAACATAAATACTGAGGACATAAATATTCACTGCATACTTAACATACTACCAAGCCACATTTCCTCTTCTATTCATTACTAGATAAGATAAGTTGCTGAAAGTTTTTACTTTTATGACCACGAAGGTAAGATAATTTACCTACTACGATTTCAGGCAGTAGAAGAAGTGAGTTGTTGTAACAGAGGGTCACACAAGCCATTGCCACTGATCCTATATGCAGTATCAGAACCCATAGGTGCTCATGTCCAACACTACAGGCTGTCGAGTGTCTGTCAAATGAGTAAAAGAGGAAAATATGCAAGATATTAAGGTAAATTTAAAACGGTAAAAGGTTGCACAGGATGTTTCTCAGTTTTCTGACAGAGAAGATTTGACAGTGGTTTTCAAATGGAGTTTTTTTAATTTTGGAAAATTTCAACAAAATGCTCTAATCAAAATAATTCAATTAAAAAATAATTTTTCTGAACAATTTCCTTGAAGAATAAGTGTGCCAAACTCTAAGAAAATCAGTCAAATGGGAGCCAAATAGGTTTCAAGCAATAAGACAGACATACTGTATATGACAATAGTAAGTACTTTTTAGCTTGTGGAATATGGCTGGCCATTCATCCCGGCCAATACCGCCAGGCTGCCAGATGGAGCTCTCCCTGCAGCATGGAGGTGCACCGGATACCAGCAGAGAATCATGGACAATGGTGTTTTCCTCTACAGCCCTGCTGGATACCACAGGGGCCAACAGAGGACTCTGCAGGGAAGCCCAGAGAGTTGTTTGTGCCCTATAACCCGGAAGTGCGTCATAGGCAAAGCGACAGCGGAAGTGACGTACTTCCGGGATGAAGAAGAAGGACTTTTTATCTGTGGACAGAAAGAGCGAAACACTTCTGGATCGAGGGCTATAAAGGACTGTGGGAAATCCTCAGACGACGAGCTGAGCTGGGTGGAAGGGTGGCAACGCGTCTGGGAGTGGTGGAGTATTATTGATTGTAGTGTATTTAATGAGCATTGTGGAGAGGAGGTTGCTTTGTGCACTGTTGATTATTAATAAAGTAAAAATGTGGACTTTTATCTGGTGTCTGACTTATTGTCCGAGGGTTCAAGGGAGTGATAGCGTCCCCTACATGCCACAAGCTTTATATGCAAGCACACCTTAAAAAGAAAGAGAGTAGAAATGTGGCTGCATTACAAATATGCCTAAAATCACTAACTGCAGAAATTGTACTATAGTTCTGTAGACCCTGAATTACAGGGACCTGTGATGCAACAAATGAGGGAATTAGCTATTCTGCAAGAGTTTTTATTTCAGAAAAAGGCTATTTTGGCCTTTGTCTATTTTTCTATATCTCTTTCTGAACTCATTTCATATTTTTAAACCATCCTGCTTTTGTAGAGATAGCTAAAATGATAATAAATAAAACTACCATGCTTTAGGACATATAATTACAATAAATGTGCATAGGCCTTATTTGGGGCATATTTTTGGGCAGAAACAACACAATGAACTACTCAAAGAAAACATTTAAAAGTGAAAGACAATTAAGAAAACATATTCTGTGGTCTGCTATTATGTTGGAAAGTACAGAAATAGAAATTCATAAAGTACTAACAATTATGATACAACTATGATAGTCAACACTGATCCTTATAATAATTTTCCTCTGTGGCCCTTCATTTGGAATTTAAGACATTTTTTACAGGTCTCATTTATCTGTACTTAAGAGGTTTGCTTGCCTTTAATGTTGGGCTATTAAATTTTCTTTCTTGTATGGTGTAAGAAAAAAAGTGCTTGAAAATGCCTGCCTGTTAAACTAAGATTTGCATCTGCACATTTTAGATTATAAAATGAGATCATAACATTTAACTTTGTGTTTTGTTCTCTGATAACATTTTACATATGATACTTCTTATTTCTTATACTTAGGACTTTTAATATGTTTAACTAGTTTGGAACTTTGCATAATACTTAATTCAGAGGTGTGTTTGTTGAGTATACCATTTATCTAAAACTAACTGGTGAAAATTAAAAAAAAAAATTAAGTAAATCTCCAGCCACAGGGGATGTACAAGCCAGTTTGTTTCTCTGTGCCTGTGTCAAGCAGATAAATGGGGAAGGTTAAGTCAGGAAGGGCATCCGGTGTAAAATTTTGCCACAACAACCATACCGGATTCCATTTCTATACCAGATTGATCGAGGATTGAGTCAACAACAGCCGCCACCAGTACTGTTAGTTAACAGGGTACTAGCAGAAATTGGGCTCCTGTTGGCCGAAGAAGGAGAAGAAGAGGGGAAAGATGTGTTCGGAGGTGGAGGGAGAAGAGAAAGGTAAAGAGACTGGAAGTGAGGGTAGGAACTTTGAATGTTGGCAGTATGACTGGTAAGGGGAGAGTTAAATGATATGATAGAAAGATAGAAAGTTGAAATATTGTGCGTGCAAGAGACCAGATGGAAAGGGAGTAAGGCCAGGTGTATTGGAGGCAGGTTCAAATTGTTTGTACCATGGTGTGGATGGGAGGAGAAATGGGGTAGGGGTTATCCTAAAGGAACAGTATGTCAAGAGTGTTTTGGAGGTGAAAGAGTGTCAGACAGGGTGATGTTTATAAAGCTGGAAGTTGAAGGTGTGATGATGAATGTTGTTAGTGTATATGCCCTGCAAGTTGGTTATGCAATTAATGAGAAACAAGATTTCTGAAGTGAGTTGGATGAAGTGATGGACAGTGTACCCAAGGGACAGAAAGTGGTGAAGTTGGTGAAGGGAACAGAGGAGATGAGGAGGTAATGGGCAGGTATGGTAGAGGAATACAGAAGGTCAGAATGGTAGTAGATTTTGCAAAAAAGATAGTCATGGCTGTGTTGAATATGTATTTTAAGAAAAGGGAGGAACACAGGGTGATGTACAAGAGAGGAGGATTCATACAGGTGGATTATATCCTATGCAGGAGGGTCAGGAGATTGAAGACAGCAAAGTGGTGGCAGGGAAAAGCAAGTTAGGCAGCATTGGATGGTGGACTGTAGGATGACACTAGATATCAAGAAGAGGAGGAGAGTGAGAACAGTGCCAAGGATTAAAAGGTGGAATTTGAAAAAGCAAGGCTGTAAGGTTGAGTTCAGGGAGGAGATAAGACAGGTATTGGGTGGCAGTGAAGAGTTACCATATAGCTGGGCAACTGCAGCAGAAGTAGTAAGGGTGACAGCTAGAAGAGTGCTTGGTCAGACATCTGGACAGCAGAAAGAGGATAAGGAAATCTGGTGGTGGAATGGGGAAGTATAGGAGACTATACAGAGGAAGTGAAGTGTTGAAGTGGGATAGTCAGAGAGATGCAGAAAGTAGACAGGCTTACAAGGAGATAAGGCGTAAGGTGAAGAGAGAGGTGGAGGAGGCTAAAGAAAAGGCTTATGATGAGTTGTATGAGAGGTTGGACACTAAGGAGGAAGAAGAGGACCTGTACCGATTGGCTTGACAGAGGGACCGAGCTGGAAAAGATGTTCCGCAGATTACGGTGATAAAGGATAAAGATGGAAATGGGGAGAGTATGTTGAGCAGAAGGAAAGAGTACTTTGAGAGGCTGATGAATGAAGAGAATGCGAGAGAAGGTTGGATGATGGGGAGATAGTTAATCAGGAAGTGTAATGGATTAGCAAACAGGAAGTAATTGTTTAATGCAATCTTGGAAAATGAGAAGAAGCCTGAGGAGTGGAGAAGTGTGCTCTTACTGATTTTTAAGAATACAGGAGATGTGCAGAACTGAAGTAACTACAGAGGGACAAAATTGATGAGCCACAGCATGAAGTTGTGGGAAAAAGTAATGGAAGCTAGGTTACGAAGGGAAGCAGCAGTATGGTTTCATGCCAAGAAAGAGCACCACAGATGTGATGTTTGCTCTGAGGGTGTGGATACAGAAGTATAGAGAAGGCCAGAAGGAGTTGTATTGTGTCTTGTGGACTTAGAGAAAGCATATGACAGGGTGCCTAGAGAGGCAGTGTGGTACTGTATAAAGACGTTGGGAGTGGCAGAGAAGTATGTAAGTGTGATACAGGATATGTACGAGGGAAGTGTGAAAGTGGTGAGGTCTGTAGAAGGAGTGACGGATGCACTCATCGTGGAGGTGGAATAATATCAGGGATCAGCACTGAGCCCTTTCTTATTTGCAATGGTGATGGATAGATTGACAGACGAAATTAGACAGGAGTCCCCATGGACTATGAAGTTTGCGGATGATTTTGTGATCTGTAGTTAGAGTAGGCAGTAGGTCATGGTGAGCCTGGAGAGGTGGAGATATACTTTAGAGAGGAGAGGAAGGAAGGGCAGTAGGAACAAGACAGAATACATGTATGTGAATGAGAGGGATTTCAGAGGTATGGTGATGATGCAGGGAGTAGAGTTGGCAAAGGTGGAGGAGTTTAAATAATTGGGATCAGTACAGGGAACAGTACAGAGTAATGGAGAGGTGAAGAAGAGAGTGCAAGCTGGATAAAGAAGAGTGCCAGGAGTGGTTTGTGACAGACAAGTACCAGCAAGAGTGAAAGAGAAGGTGTACAAGACGATAGTGAGACCTATTATATATTATATTATATTATATTATATTATATTATATTATATTATATTATATTATATTATATTATATGGGTTAGAGACGGTAGCATTGACCAAAAAACAGGAGGCAGAACTGGAGGTGGCAGAGTTAAAGATGTTAAGATTTCCATTGGCTGTGATAAGTATGGACAGGATAAGAAATGAGGGTCAGCTCAGGTTGGAAGGTTAGGAGACAAAGTCAGAGGAGCAAGATTATGCTGGTTTGGATGTGTGCAGATAAAAAATGCTGGTAATATTAGGAAAAGGATGATAAGGATGGAGCCGCCAGGTAAGAGGAAAAGAGGAAGGCCTAAGAGAAGGTTTATGGATGCACTGAGAGAGGAAATGAAAGTGGTGGGTATAACAGAGCAAGATGCAGAGGACAGGAAAAATGGAAAACGATCTGCTGTGGCAACTCCTAACTTGAACAGCCAAAAGAAGAAGAAAACTCTATCTGCTAAAAGGAAGGTTTCTGTCAGATTTCCTCAGTCTGCCATGAAGAAGGTACATGTGGTGATTCCACTTATAGGTGCAAATAAAGGATGACCATGTTTGAATTTCACATACATAAGAACTTAAGAAATTTGACAAATGGGAGGAGACCATTCAGTCCATCAATCCTGTTTGCTTAATTAATAACTAAGCTGTCCCAATATCTCATCCAGATTCTTTTTTAAAGGTTGTCGAGGTTTCTGCTTCAATTACTTGTATCCGTAATTTGTTCCCGAGTCACACAACTCTTTACATAAAGAAGTGCTTCCTGGGTTCTTTCCCCTTAATTTCCACTGTCCTTTCTTTACTTGTAGCTTGGAGAGGATAGGTATTTCTTCAGTCAGAGGTGCGGACAGGTTAGGTTTATTGGAAGAGACCATGTTCCCAATGGTTCTCCAGTATGCATAGGGGACCCAGAGGGAAGTTGGAGGTACTTCCCTTCCAATAACAGAGCCACCGTTCATTTTCTTGCCTGAAAGAAAAATACTTACTGTTTTTGAGGTCTCCTCTGATTAGGTAGAAAGAGTTGCCACCACAGTTTTTGGTTTCCTAGGAGTTGCTAAAAAGAGCATCTCTTGGTTATTTAGGCCTAAACATTCGACTCCCACCACATGATGGTAGATGCTGTGATGGTGTAAACAATAATGGTTTAATGCATTTTCCGCAACATATCGTACATATATTGGATATGATTTGTCATGGTGTGTGTGTTGGTGGGAAGGGGCTTACCAGAAGTGGTGATGCCACAGTATTCAGTGAAGAGTGCTATCCATAATCAAGCTGATTTGAATGTAGAAAGCCTTGTAAACCCTACACAAACTCTTTCATAATTCTCTGGAAATCAGAGGCTATTCTATATGACTGTGTGGAAGCAGCTGTGTAAACCTTTGTATTAAAGATAAATGATTAAATAATAAATAATCTGATCTGGATTTAGATAATATTGACCCTATTTCTTTATTTGAAGGTGAAAAAATCTTGAATGCTGCTTACATTCTTTTCTTTACAGAAGTGAAAATAAATTCAGTGCAGTTATATGTGTACTATTAAACAAACGTTAATTAGTTAAATTATGCCAAGAAACATGCAGTGAAATGTAGTCAAATACAAGAGCTAAGTACTGTTATTCACTTCACTTTGACTTAGATTCAAGCTGCGGGGAGCTGGAACAAATCCCAGTAACATTCAGTATAAAGTAGGAAACAGCCCTGGCCAGGGTGCCAGTTCATGTTACACTTTAGTTATTTATAAATTAAATAATCATAAATTACTAATGTGCAATTATGCCAGTATCCATTTCATTTGTATTAAGCAATTTGGGTGAGAGGAGACCATTGGGCTATGCAGCACATACCTACCCAGTGCCATCTTTCTTACATACCAGTTTTCAAATTGCAGAATCCTGGAATCATTTTACCCAGTTTGAGGATTTGTTTTTTACTGTAAAAGCAGATAATTAATGAAGCAAAATTGAGCAATCAACATATACACATCTATTGCATATTCTCACATTAAACTTTATTTGCGCAAAGGGGTGGTAAAACTTTAATGTCAATTACTGGATTATTAGCGAAATCATTAGCATTTTTAATGACAGCATTTCACAATAAAAGTTACCTACCTGTAACCCTCAGGTTATGAAAATACTTATGAAACAAAATAAAGATAACAATTATTTTTATAGCCTGCATATAAACAGCCTCATTATAGTGAAGAAATAATTGAGGAAAACATCTAATAAGGCAATAGCTGTGATCACTGGCTAAATTGAATTTTTAAACTTGGAATAAATACTCAGGGAAAGTAAAAAGAGTGTTTAAATGCTGAATGGATCAAACAAGGTACCAGTAACTCTACTTGTTTTAAAAGTATGACTATGAAAAATGGCACATTCGCTTTCATTATTATTGATTTGTGTGTATGAAGACAGAAGACTGATTGTGTGCTATTGTAAATAAGACTTAAAAAACAATCCATTCAGCCTTGTTTTTGAACCTGATTATTACAATTCAGGAATTCAGGGAGCCAAAACCTAGCTAGGCAGCATTGTGCAAGGCAGGAGCCAAACCCTGATATAGTGCTAGTCCATTACAAGCTGCACTTATATGCATCTGGATATAAATCTTTGTGTAGAGGAGAACCACAGATAGCATGTAAGCTTAAGGTCCAGAATCTTAAACCTGACTTCTGTTGTTGTGAGGCAGCAATGCCAAACAATATATTATAATGCTACTAAATATTTAGAACTGTTATATCTAAACTGACATGTGTTTAGCATTAAGATTGTTTCTTCAATTCTTTCATTTCTAAACCTACATTTTCAAGAACAGGATTCAGAGGAATAAATGATGAATGCCAGGCATAAACAAAAGCAGAAGGGACACTAGTCCAATTTAAGGCACACTGACAGACATCAGGCCAAATTATGGTTATCGATGAAGTTAATGTGCATATTTAGGGATGTGGTAGAAAAATGGTGTGCTGGGAAAAAAGCATGTGAGCACAGGATGAATGTGGAAAATTCATGCAAACAATTACTTAGCTGGATATCAAACCAGAATTGCTGAGGAAGAAGATCCAGCCACTTATTTTATCATGTTGATGTACCTAACGTGAAAGTTACTAATTCATCTCGTAGGTTCTTTTCTTAATGGGGAATATTAAGAAATGTCAAAACCAGCTATACAACAGTTACCTATAACTTCTTACCTGTCTCACTGTCTGTATTGTACCCTGAGGGATCTCTGATGCCAGGCTGCTTGCTGACTAGGACTGACTTTACTTCCAAAACTTTTCTTCAACCCAATCTTACCATCAATAGAGGGCTTCTCAAAGGCATTCACTTGAGCAACCAAAGGAACTGCAGCTAGACAAGGAACTGATGATCTAGCTTCTCGGCTATGCTAATAGCAATCAGAAAAAGAGATACTGTCTTTAAGCTTTCACTTTTGATGAAGTAAATATAAGCAGTACAAATAATTTTACAACCTGGACAGATTCACACAGTTGTCATTCAGTCTCATATCAATTTCCAGATAGTCTCTTCACTTTATTTGCAAATTATATATATCCTTAAAGGGTGGCATGGTGGCGTAGTGGTAGCGCTGCTGCCTGGTAGTAAGGGAAACTGGGTTCGCTTCCCGGGTCCTCCCTGCGTGGAGTTTGCATGTTCTCCCTGTATCTTTGTGGGTTTCCTCCGCAGTCCAAAGATATGCAGGTTAGTTGCATTGGATATTCTAAATTGCGCTTGGTGTGTGGGTGTGTATGCCCTGTGGTGGGCTGGCGCCCTGCCTTGCGCCCTGTGTTGGCTGGGATTGGCTCCAGTAGACCCCCGTTACCCTGTAGTTGGTATATAGCGGGTTGGATAATGGATGGATGGATATACCCTTAATCGAAAATGGAAAGAAAAATATTTTTAATTGGAGAGAGAGCTCCTTAAAAAGTGTACAGCTACTAAGCATATATAAAGCTCCATTAAGACTAGAATTACCAGAGCATACGAAAAAACTTGTAAATCCGTCCCACCTTAAAACGCTTCACACCTCTCCGTCAGCGTCTTTTGTCCTTTAAATGTGTTGATAAGCAGCAAACAGCAAGCAGTCTGCTATCACATCCCCCACTCCACACAGTCTTCTCAGCTCAAGTCTGTTTACCTGCGTGTCAGTTGCTTAGAGTTGTATAGACTGAGAAGTCAAGAAAAATGACACCTTTTATAAATACTATATTATTATTTGGAACACTTGCATTTCATGTGTGTTCCGTTTCTACAATGATCAATGCACAGTAAACACATCGTTAAAACAGAAACGTTTTTCATGTTTTAGTAATAATTGACAAAATGTAGACAGTAAGTGTATAATGTGTGAAGCCTGAATTCCAAATATCAAAGAAACACCTTCACAAAAGATACAAGTATAACAGAACAAATGTGCTTTTTCCCAAGATTATATCAGAGGAAAAAGAAATCAGGTTAGTGTTACTTGTTGTTTGACTTCTTGGGTGGTAGTGTACTGGTTAGAGCTGCTGACTCCAATTAGAAGGTTCTGGGTTTGAGTCGGATGGAGAGGTGCAAAGCGTTTTAAGGTGGGATGGATCTACGAGTTTTTTTGTAGGCTCTGTTAATTCTAGTGTTAAAATGTCTGCTTGAACTAGAGAGAAACCCCTTGCAAATATCTATTTTTGCAATTGAGCTTAGCTCTTTACAAAAAGTGTCAAAACGTTAGCAACTGAGTTAAGGGCTCCATGAAAATGTCTATTTCTGATGAACTGAATAAAATATTTGCTTTGGAAAAAAGTAACAAAAAGGCAACCACACCTTCCCCCTCTTTTTTCCCAAATAAACACAGAGACCTTTTTCTAGCACTCTTTTTAGCAAGGCGGACAGTTTCTCAAAACACAGAAAAAGTTACTAAATCATTATCATTATCACAAGTTCAAGGTTATTTTTCCAATCAAATGCTGCTGGAAGGTACAAACTTGCAAGCTGTACACAACATTCTTTACTTTCTAAATATGTAAATAAACTGAATCCTGCTTTGCCTTTCAGTTTTCTCAGAATACATTGCATTTATGTTCAGCATGACAAGTCTTTCAGGCTAAGGCCATTTACCTTATATCTGCCAGCTAAAAAAATGGTTAAAATATCTCCTGTACACAACAACACACCACACAGCCTGAGTGAGTTCTAATGTAGTATATCAATAGCTGTAATAAATTCATTTTTTAAAACTCCTATTAATGTTAGAACATGTGAAGCATTCAACAGTAAAAACATATAAAGTTTCGATACCTTGATGTTAGAAGCATTTGGATCACTAGAAAGGGCTTTATCTTGTAATTGGATTTAACTTTGGGGCCATAAAAAGTGAAAAGCAGGAACCAACACAGACTTCAAGCCAATTTAAAATTACCATTCAGTCTAGTCTGAATATTTTTTGGGATATGGGAAATACCAAAGCACCTGAGTAAGAACCCATGGAGACATGGGAAAAACACACAAGTGGAAGACAGACTTAATTCTGTGAGGAACCACATGCCATCACGTTTACAAACCAATATGTATGATTCTTTTCTTCTGTTTTCTTATCCTTGCCATTATTGCTTTGCAGTTTTCTGTACTGCACTGCACCTTACCGTACTGCTTCTGTGTACTTGCACATTGTGTTTTGTCATTTCTTATAATGTTTCTAATTGCTTTATAAGTCTACTTGGGAAAGTTTTCCATTTTAGATAATATAAACAGATGATGTTTTTTATTTTAAGAAAAACCTACATGACACTCAGGCAGTCAGGGAGCAGTATCTAAATTTACAAGCTCAAGAAGTAATATAGTTGTAGACTACAACAATAAATAAAACCAATACCAGCAGAAATGTCTCATATTTAATGGCTGAATATTCAAAAATTGAATATAAGCATATACTAATGTGCACACACTTCTAGATATCTGACTGGTAAATACATTTATCAGCACTTTTGCAAGTCTTTTTAACACCCAGCTGTGTGTATATTTCAGGAACTAAACAGCTGTCCTAGGTCACATCTTGCATATTCTGTGTTGCTATGGCAACTGTAACAGAACTCTATTTGCAGCTTCCATGTCTTTGGATTAATGCAGCGGATAAAGAATAATTCTGTTGCTGGAAAGAGTTCCAGAAAAATTTTGCAGCTACTGCAAACTAGTTATAACATATCTTATTTGTTTTACTAGTTAATTTAAAGCCTCATGTTATTGCATTAAGGGGATCTAGTCAGAAAGGGCTCAAGTTAAAATTTCATGACTACAGGAAGCTAGTCCATTGCTGTATATACACTCATGCATAAACAGAACACTTGGAGCCAGCAATTACGTGTTATCTTCAAACGTGACAATATGGTTTTGCTGTACAGAGGTGTATATATCATAGCAGTTGTAGTGGTGCAAGGGAAGTTATCTGAGAGGCCTGGAAGAACAGCACAGAGAGAGGACTAGAAGAGTGTGCACTTTCCACCGTCTACAAGGAAATGATCGTCAGATAATGCTTTGTATGTTTGTTGCAGGATCAACTCAAACTTGATGATATTACATCCACTATAGCTTTTTGTCAAACTGCAATAATTAGGGCTTTTCAGAGGACAGCTCATTGCAGGCTCATTTGTGTGCTCAAACATTGGGATATCTCAGCAAAGCCTTATAAATGTTTCAGGTTACCCCAATGACATTTAAAGCAAAAAAGTCATGGTAACATATGAAGCTGTGAAAACACAGTAGCACAAAAACCTGGCGAGGTTGACATTGTTTTCTGTTTCACTAATTTTATCCAATTTTTGCAGGCTTTATATCATTTTGTACATTTAATTAACTGTAATTCTAAAGGCATGATGTTTGCACAGGCTAACCTGGGCTCAAGCTCCCCAAAATCTATTAAATTCTATAAGAAATATTCATTTTTTTCAGAAAAAAACATTTCTGTAACTAAACTAGCAAATGAATTCTCCTTTAAATCAAGTTCATGATATAACCAGATTGGGAAAAATTCTAAATCCCCCAATGAAGCAGTTGTTTTATTTGTTTAGTTATATGTCTATCAGTTTGTTCCTGCTTGTTAATTTGGTTTTAAGTCATTACCTACAAGGTAGCCTGAATATTTGACATGCTATCAGTGTCATCAAGATGGATCAAAGAAGGTATAATAGTAGAGAGTAAAAAAGAAGAAGCAAAAAAGAAAAAGAGGAACCTGAAAAAGGAGGCTCTGAACATGCAGAAACTTATTGAATTTTCAAATCAGTTATCGATGATGGTTCAGTATCTGGCACATCTTTTCAAGCAGATGACATTGAAAGGAAGAAGATGGGACAGCCACAACAGGGCTATTGTTATTCCCATAGTCTGAAGCTGAGGCAGATTCAACAGCTAGGAAGCATAAATAGAACTGTCTGACTCCAAAGGGCTTGTCTCCACAACCAGCAATTCTATTCACTATAGCTGATGAGGATCCCTAGAGTACCAATTCTACTTGGTGGGGTAAAGTTGATGACAGAGTCTTACTGATTAGGCTATGAAAGAGCTATAATCATGTTAAAAGAATGTATCAAAGTGTCTGAATGCCTGTACAGATACCAGTAAAGGAAAGGTGTTCCTCCAAATCTCATTTCAAATACAAGCTCTTAAATGGTGAGGGTTTGCCAAACATGCCACACGTGCTCAGGGTAAGCATTAATCATAGGAAGGCAATGCTAACCTATGTTACACTAATATGGAATAATGGAAAAATAAATTTCAAAATGAGAAAACAGTATGACTTGCAGTTTGTGTATTGAACTGAGGTTTTGAGAAGAGCAATGATGGTTGTATAATGTTTGTGGGTATTTTTCAAAGCACCAGTGAAATATTTGGCAGGACTGACACTTGAGAAGATCTTGTATTATTTGTTGCCTAAGGGACACATTCAATAGCAATTCATAAGGTTTCTGGCTATTAAGAACCACACTTTAAGTGAATCCCTGTTCACAGTTTTCCCTAAGACAGATGCTGACATCTTATGACAATGCAGCAAATATATCAGGAGTTCACAAAGGCTTGCAAGCCCGCATCAAAGAAATCAATCCACTTGTTCAATGGGTTCTGTGCATAGCACACCCTAAATCTGGTTGGAGTCAATGGCATCGACAATTGCACAGAGACACCCAAATGTTTCAACTTTGCGAAAATATTGTTCAACTTATGCTGCAAGTCCACAGATAGATGGAAGGCAGTGACAGTAGTATTGCAGCCCAATGAAAACTGACACATTGAAAATTGTAAATCCCTCTTTCATACAAGATGGGCTGAACATACACAAGCCAAACAGGCACTGAAATGAAATTATTCCAATATTGAGGAATCCTTAAATAGCACTGTTGATGGCTCCATGCGGAATCTCAATGTTACTTTTCTCTGCAATATATGGAATTGTGTTCTCCATGATTTTCAGAGGTTAGAGTACTAACAGAAATTGATCACAGGTGTCAGTCATATAATGACCTCAATATCACTGACTACATAGCAGAGCAGCTGATCTTCGGAGAAAAACTCAAGTGACTAGAATTGATTGTGTAGTTAAAAGAAATCATAAAGAGCAAAATACTATCCACAAGAGAGATTTTACATTACCTACAGAAAAGAGATGTGCAGGCCATATTTCTAAATATGGATGTTGCTTTGAGGCTTTACCTGACATTACCTGTCACTGAAATAAGGGCAGAGCACAAGACAGGCTAAATCATCTGACTTTGATGTGACTTGAAAGTGAGCTGCTGTGGAAAGTTAATTTTGCTAACTTCATCATTGACTTTGCTGCAAAGAAATCCAAAAGGAATAACTTCTAAACGGCACGCATATGTACATTCATTTAGGGTTGGCATTTGAAATGTTACTCTATTGTTTTTGTATCAAGCTCCATCGCTATTTATTTTTCATCAGAGGAGGATTGTGTTCGGCAGGCCATAAGAGGGCATTGAATGGTGTATCTTTTTTGGGATGAGTGCTTTTTTCAAGAATGTTTTCTTTGCTTGCTTGCTCTCTCTCTCTCTCACACACACACACACACAAACCTTCTTTTTTTCCTTCTTGCTATTGATGTGTCTCTCCCTCACTTTCTATCATACACAAACTTCTTCTGTCATTGGCTCTTTCACTCTGTCTCTTAATCAAAATTGATGGTTGCATGACCACACTCTGTTTTTAACATTTGACACGGCATAGTCTTTTTACCAAGGCATCACTTGGTATCCTTTTGTTGCACTGCATTGGTTACCAAGTATAATTGTAAGCTTTTGTATTGTATGCTTCAGATCTCTGTATGTTACTCATCATCTCAGAAGCAGTTTCCCTGGTTCATGCATCTGTAATGTCTGACATGGCACACTCTTAGTCTTTGCTGCTCCCAAACCTTGACATCACATTACTATTTTTTGTGGGCCTCTATATTTTTCTGTCCTCTCAGAGCAGCCTTGTTTTTGTTTTCTATTTAGAATGTGCTATTTCATTGTTTTAATGGTGTTGGTGCACCCCAAATGACTCAAATACAGGGGCCCCCTGATAATTCTTGTTTGGTTTCCTGTATGAAGAGTAACTTTGTTCTTGCTCAATATAAAAATCTTAAATTATTTCCTAAAGTCTGCTCCATCTGTTACATTTAACTTGGTAACTGATTAATTTAAAATGTAAGAATACCTTACAAAGACAATATAAAAATACGTCTGTTACTGTTATTCTCTTTTTATATAAATCCATATCTACTGCCAGTGTAATCAAAAAAACATATGGCAGTGTGAATATCTTAGAATAATAACCATAGCTGCAATTCTTAACTGAATCTAAAAGAAAACCTCATTATATTGTGTTTATTTCCCCATTTCTCCTTAATCCAGTAATTGAATAATAATAAAAATATGGTGTATAGGAAGAGTTTATTTTTGTGGTTTATAAGTATTCAACTAAATAAGTGAGCATAATGCCAACATGTTGTTTGTTGATTACCACATGAAAGTAAATACTCTATACATATGAAAATAAGGACCATATATCCATCCATCCATTTTCCAACCTGCTGAATCCTAACACAGGGTCACGGGGGTCTGCTGGAGCCAATCCCAGCCAACACAGGGCACAAGGCAGGAACCAATCCTGGGCAGGGTGCCAACCCACCGCAGGACACACACAAACACACCCACACACCAAGCCCAATTTAGAATCGCCAATCCACCTAACCTGCATGTCTTTGGGAGGAAACCAGAACTGTTTAAATTTTGGGGCAGCATGGTGACACTGTGCTAACCTTTTCAACCTCATAGCTCACAAGTAACACCAGGCTGGCACTTCAATTTTGTATTTTTTTGCAGTCAGGATTATTAAGGTAACAGGAATCAAGAGGTGTAATTAGGCCAATTAGACCATTTTTCATGACACAGATCTTGAAGACAGGGAGTAGACCAGAATCTGCAAATGACTGGGCCTGAGTAATGTCTGGATTAGTAATTCGTAAATCTGAGGCAAAGAATATTATTCGTCTGTTTTCAGTATGGTACGTCAAAAACTTATCATTTACAAAGGTAGAAAGAAAGAAGGCATGCAAAAGGTTTAAAAATCTTAAACAAAAAAAATGATGGTCAAATGATTAACAATAGGCATTTTCAATAATTAGTCTTCATCTAGAAAACTCAACAGAAACAGATATACTAAGCTAGCTAATTTCACATCAGCAGTTGCTAATAGACATGGGAACTGTCACACTAGAACAAATAGAACAACATAAAGAGAAAGGTTGCAAATTATGAACATCTTCAAAGTTCATTTCATAAAACCAAAATAGTGTACTTGGCCACACATTTGTGAAATGGACACTGGTAAATAGTATAACATAGTACACTAGTGAAAGAAGTATGCAGAATTAATAAGTGATCGATCTCCTCTCTGCCCTGAACTCATTTGAGTATTAGCTCCTTTAGAGATATTATTGATCTCCTCTGGACTTGAGGTGTTCCATTCGCTAAGTTCCACGTTTACTATTACTTGTTCCACTTTGTTCTGTTACCTTTAACTAAGGTAATTCCTTATGACATGTGGGGATCCATTAACTTCTCTATTCTCTCCTATCTTTTTTCAAAATTTTCTCATACCCTTAACTCACATACAAAGCTAGTTGTCATACTGTATGCTGCATTACATAAAGCAGTCTATACACCTTTACCTGTACCCTTAATTTGGCAGCATAACTTTATTCTTCTCCACTCATTTCTCTAAAAAACCCAGTCATCAGCATATTTAGTTCAAGTGTGCATACTGCCTGTATCTTACATCCCATAAACTGTTTGTCAAGAGATTGGTATGGTCCGTACTGCCATCATTGTCTTTAAATGTCCTTGGTACTTTCCTTTACATACTTTGTAATCGTTTGTCTGAATCCTTGTTCTGGTCCTTCATTTCTAAGCCTTTTCCTACTATCATCTCACCTGCTAATTCCTTCTTACCACATATATTTCTCCTCCTGAGTGTATTTTCTACTGTTGTAATTCTGTACAACAGAAAATCTTTATCTTGGGAATTTTTGCAGCAAAAGGAATCTTCTACCTACCACCTGACACTTCTTGAGCTTTCTGTACCCTGAATTAAAGGATCAACTAGAACTAATCATAAGAAATGCAGCTCAGCATATAAATCTTTATGACATTTTTTGTATATTGTGTTCATAAGAATTTCTTATGGTCACATTGAAATCACTTAATGTTTTTTGTCCAGCACCTCCTGACTCACGGTATGAGAAAACCCCCTCATATAATATAATTTTTGACTCATCTTGATATTTAATTATGCAAGATGTTGAGTTTTTTGACCCCCCAACCCATTCCCCCCCCCCCCATTTTTGGCCCTCTACACCTTGAAAAGCTCAAATTTTAGGCCATTTTTGTACTAAGATGTAAATCACACCCTTATGATAAAGAGTAGGTGTCTACAGCATAAATTATCAAAAAGAAAAAAAATATGAATTGGTAACATAGGCATGTGGAGTGTCATTTTAGATTATTTTGAGGTTGCTGATCATGAATATGATTATATTTTTTTGTATTTTATTCTCTACCAGTGGTCCTAGCTCTCCAAGATCTATTCCTAGAATGTTAAAAATGGCAAGTTTCTGTCATAATCAGGAATATTTAAACTGAAGCATACATTTTAATATTTTATATATCTGACACAACTATTTTTGTTGATTATGTACTTCTGCATCTTTTCCCTTTGTTGCAACCCCTCCTTCTGTTTACCTGTATAGCAAAGCTCCATTCTTGTATATTTTGAATCACTTGACTTGAGTATTTTGTTTAAAAGGATGGAATTAGACTGTTATCATTACAAAATGACTCTCAATGTTATTTTTAATATTTACATTTTTTCTGATGTCGTTACTTACTCATTGGTCAAGACAGGACAAATGAGAAATCTCTGTAAGCAGTGGAAGGAAAAGACATTCTTAATAATTCCTGAGTCTTGAGTAGATTCTGTATCTGCACCTAAAAGAAGTAGTCTTGTTCAATTGAAAACCAGCCTAGGAGGGCTCACAATGTACGTTATGGAGTGTCATCATTTTGGCTTTAGTTATGGGTCCCACTTCTGTTTTGATGCTAATGATAACCACATTTGTATACAGAGATAACACGGGTAATTTTGCAATCTGGTGTCATTCTGTTGTCAACCTATCATGGGTTATTGGTTCTGCTTCTTATAAGGAACATTTTGAACATGAAAAATATTCCAAGTAAATTCTCTTATTAGAACATTTGTGGACCATTCTAAGGTACTAGCTACAGAATCCACTGACTATTGTTTTTCTAAAGGGTGCAGTAGCTCAAATCTTGTAATGTTGCACCATTTAGCACTTGCATGACTCTATGACATACAATATATCACCAACTATACATATACTAATGGCCATGACATGTAACTGCATTCTTTACCTACAACACACCCGTTTGAGCTTTTTTGCTTACACATCACCTATCCCGAATCCTGGATTCATACAAAATAGACATTTTGCTCTGCTTATAAACATTTTTGGAACATGTGTGTATGTAGTTTAAATGATGAGAATTGCTTTTATTATCTGTAAATCATACATCTTCTGCACAGCCTTGTTAGTTTTGTTGTTCATTTCTTGCTTCTTTTCTTTTTCATGAGCTAGCTGTACTTTACATGTCAACAATTATCTCTGGGTCCTGTGGCTCAAAATTTAAACCCTCCGGATCCCTACACTGCATTTATGGAGGATGGGCAGTTGTGATTAATTGCTTTCTTCACCAGCAGGCTGCATCACCAGTGATGACTAATGTAATATGCTGATTTCTGCTGTTACCAGGGTTATAGGAGCAGAAAAGCTTGGAGACAGTAGATTTATATAATTAGAACATGGGAAGATTGGGTAGACCTATAAAAGGTCATTAAACTGTATACACAACATAAGATAAAACTGCACAAACGGACAAGGTGAAGAAAAGGAGAAGAGCAGTTTAAGGATACACATACGGACTGCTAGCTTTTTTCTTTTATGGATGTGAAGTACATATTTTTGGAAACAGAAAACTTTGACATTTTAAAGAGTAGATCAGACTGAAGCTTATTGCAGATATTTTCCCCCTCCCAGTGTTGTATCAGAACTACTAGATTCTAAAAAAAAATCCTAGACAATACTGACTATGCATCTAAGACCTGAAGAACCTCCTTGGGCTTAAATTTCTTTCAAAAGACTATAACAAATATAATAATAATTTAAAAATATCAACAAAAAACAGTTTTATCTCTTAATCATAAAGCTATATATACAGTATATGCAGTTTTTCGTAGTCTACTTGAATAGAGAATACACTTTATATAAGATATAATTCTTTATGTGACTAAAAGAGTATAATGTAAGATCAGCATTTCTTTCAAAAAATGAGTTTCATCAAGGTCATCTTTATCATCTGTAAAACAGAGTTTCTTCATTATCTGTTCAGGGAAGTTTTGCTAAATGACTTTTCCTGCATATTACTCATGGTGTCAATGGCCATGTCTTTATTCTCATCAAATCATTATTGAAGAAAATGAGAGAAAATCTATAATACCTGTGACTTAAGCATCTTGGTCAGAATATGTTTGCTCTGGCTTGGGTCAGTCCTTATTAAACCCATTATGTCTAATTTGATTAATAAATTATATTCTGTAGTATTTCCTCAGAGCTTATGTCTTTGATTTTAATAGGAAATCATGTATGTGTTTTCTATAACTGAATTTAAATATGCATACAGTATAGTAATTTATAGTGTACAAGGAATTCTCCAAAGTTGCAAGATTTTGGGATTCAGCAGTTGTGTGCATCAGCTGGGTGAGTGGAGGTTAGTTCTCCATTTTCTTTTAAAACTAAAGTAATGCTGCCCACCGCCATTAGTGCACGGACATGACATCCACAGTAAATAAAGCAATATTTAGAAAATACTTTCCTTCCACAGGTAACTTCACTAAAACACATACTTGTTTAATGAATACGCTCACAAAGGAATTATTGAAACATCAAGAGGAAATTCTAATTTACAACAGTGAGACAATGGCAATATGACTCCACTAAAAATGAAAACAGACAAGATCATAATGCTCCTGTACAATTTATGCACATTTATTTCTTTCATTTTATCAATATTCTGGTGATGCTATTTTGTTTGGAATGAATGCACCTAGTGTTCATCTTTGCTAGTTATGTGACACTTTATGTCATCGCACTTCTGCTATTTAAGATAGCAGTGCTCAGCAGACAAAAGAACAAATGACAAATATGCAGTGCCTATAAAAACTATTCATTCCTTGGAAGTTCTCCAACTGGAAAAACAAAAGAAATGTAACCAATTGTACCTCAGATGCTGTAAGTTATTTTGAATAAAGGCATCAGTCAAACAAAAACATAAGAAATTTGACAAATTTGACCAGTCCATTCAGACCATCAAGCCTGTTCATTTAGCTAATAGCTAAGCAGTCCCAATATCTGATCCAGATTCTTCTTCCAGGTTGTCAAGGTTTCTGTTTCAATGACATATCTCAGTAGTTTGTTTCAGAGTCCCACAACTGTTTGTGTAAAGAAGTGCTTCCCTGCTTCATTCTTGAATGCACTTCCCCTTAATTTCCACTGATGTCCTCAAGTATATGATTCAAATGGTAAGTAATAATAATACCATTATTATTATCCATCCATCCATTGTCCAACCCGCTATATCCTAACTACAGGGTCACGGAGGTCTGCTGGAGTCAATCCCAGCCAAGGCAGAAAACAAACTGCAGGGCACACACACACACACCCAATTTAGAATCACCAATGCACCTAACCTTCTTGTCTTTGGACTGTGGGAGGAAACCAGAGTACCCGGTGGAAACCCATGCAGACACGGGGAGAACATGCATCTCCACGCAGGGAGGACCCTGGAAGCAAACCCAGGTCTCCTAACTGCGAGGCAGCAGCGCTACCACTGCGCCACCGTGCCGCCCACTATTATTATTATTATTAATATTATTATTATCATCATCATCATCACTGGAGCTGCTCACTACTATCCAAGAGTAAAGCAATCCTGCATTAAATTCATTCTTTATCTAGTGGCTTGGCTTTTGTTTGTCATTGCAAAACACCATTTTACAGGAAAGTGTATTTTTCTGAACTGAAATTTGTAATCAGAAAGAATAATGTGAAATTTGAGTATACATTATCATTATTAGGTGTTGATGATTTTCACTTGTTTACACTGTTCACTCAAGTACAGTATGAATTTTTGTGTTTTTTGTCAGTTCTATGAATTTGCCCTTTAAAGTCCACAGCTGTGAATGTACAGTACATACAAAGCAGTCCTTGAAGTGGATATGCATGAGTGCTGGGACTCTATGTGCTACATAAAGAACGAGGAGCATGGAGCAGTCACGTTGAGGAAGATTGAGGGGCTCTCTTGGAGTTTGCAGCACTGTGACTAGTGGCTAGAGCAGAACAGATAACCAAGATGAGAGCCATTATGCATCTAAGAGTGCCAGCAAAAATAGTGATTGCTAACCATTGAGCTTTGTGTCTTCCTTTATCTTACCTCGCTTTTCTCATTCCATTTCACAACATGATCACGTTTCTTTTTACCTGCCCCATCATTCATCCACCCTCTTTTTTAGTGATACTGTTCGCGTGACCTGTCAATTACTTTTATTCTAGGCATCATTTGCATAAAGCACACCCTTAGTACTTCACATAAAATCTAGCTTAGAATAGAAATATAAAATATTGACAGATAAAAAATGCTATGACAAATGGAAAAACATGTCAGCTAATTTTCTTTTTTCAGTAACATCACAAAGTTTCAATTAAATCTGTCAAGACATTTTTGATATTTTGGAGTATTTAGTTTTTCTGCCATTTTACCCTAAATATTGAAATATTGAAATGTCCTTTCTTAGTTGATACCTACTGCCTGAGATATACCATCCTGCTGAATTTCAACTTCATAACTAAATGGGAAATTGTTTTTGCATTACAAAATGCATTCCAATAGGTGAGACACTACAAACATTAACACCAAATATGCCCAATAGAGTATTACTACTGGATGGATAGAAATGATATTGTATCTGTATATATAGATGAGTCCAGTTCCTCCCATCAATCTGATTGGTCAGTTTGGCTTTGGTGATGCAATGAAAGGAGAAAGTGTGAGTATAAAAAGAGGTGGAATAAAGGTGTGGAGGCATGCTGAGAGTCACATTCAAAGAAGGGAAATATAAAAGCAGACAGGAGTTGAGCAAGGCACCTTGAAAGTAGTGTGAAAAGCAGGCTTTATAGGAATGTACTCGTGAGGGAGGAGAGGTTCAGAGACATCCAGGATACCGAATGTTTTGTCTTGGGTAGAATATTATATTGGTCTACTTTCCCCTTTGTATTGTTAATATGTAGCTTTTGTCAGAATGCCTTAAATCTCACAGACTTACCACTGTTTATAAGATATTGTACCATATAACTTCTCCCCACCTTCCCTTCTACATCTATAACCTCAGGCAATTAGGTTTAGTAAAAGACAAGCAGGAGTTAAGTTACAATTTAAACAATGTATTATTGATAATATTCATAAATAATAACAATATGCAAAGTATATTTGAATGTTGGCAAACACACAACCTGATAAATGGTGATGTGTAGTTTCAGGCGGCACACAAACTTGTTAGTCACTTAAAATGTCTCTAGTTAAGTCATCATTTGTGGTCAGCTTTCTTCAGAACAGGCTGCATGCCTGTCTCAATATGGCTGCTGAGCTGTGCTCTTCATTGTGTTGTCCTTTTCAATTCATGGTGTGAGATGCTCTTTCATCAGTTTGGTAAGAGACAGAGGGTGAGGTAAAGCAAGCAAATTTATAGATTCTCTGTCAACACCCTACATAAGGTAGGGGGTCATGGTACATAAAGGCTTCTGCTACAAGCCAATTCCTAACACCCATACTTCAGACCAATTGGACAGAGAATATCTTTCACAACTGCACCCAAAACCATTTGTTGAGCTGATGATTGCCAGCTAGGCTGCTGTTCTTATCAATGATAGACATTAGTGTTACAAGTTACCAATAAAGACATACAAAATATTTATCAAGTTATATACAAAATCACACCACAACACTGAGGAAAGGCACTGAGGCAAGAAATATTTTACATTTTTTCTATTAATATGTCTTAGACAAGTAAAACATTCCTGTCATAGATAAATTCTTGCTTTTCCAAGTGACCGACTTTGGCTTTTGTTTATGGTCACTGGAAAACACAATTTTACAGGAACTGTGTTCTTTGGAATTCAGTTAATTGGTAAGTAATAGTAGTATGGTAATATTATTAACAATTTGTTTTTTCTTTCAGTTTTATTATTAAGGCTTTATCCTGAAGGCCTCAGCCAGACAATTAAGTTCTAACACTAAATCGTGGTTTACAAATTGACCTGAATTGAATTGAATTGAAAATGTATATACTGTTGAAAAATGTATGTCAGGTACTAACTGTAAATGATGACTGCTAATTTACCTATCAGAGACTATTTAAAACTCTTTTATCCATTTACTTTTAGTTTAGTCAGATTTTTCTAAAATAAAACTATGTAATGAACAGAGGAATTTACCGGCAAGCTGCACTATAAATGATGTTTACTGAGCAAGCCAAGTGTTGTTTTAGAATGCCAAAATGTGATTTTAGTATATTAATTGGTAACCAACAGCAACCTTCTGTTGTTTGCTAATGTTTTCAAACCACATTCCTCTTGTGTTTTTTATAATTAAGGATTTCCTTAGAATGAACCTTTGATTTACTTTTTAACTGATAATGGTAGAAAAAATAAACTGTTTCTTTCATTGTTACAGCTCAGCATTTTTTATTCAATGCCTTCATAACAGTTAACAAAGCCATTGCTAAAATGCACTGTTCATAATCAGCAGTATTACCATTCCTGTCACTGCTAGCTTCATTTAAGTAATAAGAAATACTTTATAATGTCACAGAAGGAAAAGGAGCTTTCTTGAACTTTTTAGTGTCGGTTCACTGTACATCACTGATGAAGTGATCGGGCTGATCCAAGTAACTATAGGCCAGTAAGCTTAATGTGAATTTAATGGAGTCAATTATTAAAAACTTGACTACAGGACCATTTATTACCAGAATGCGGCAGTATAGGTCTATGCAAACTTGATAAATAATGAACTCCATCAAAACTTGTTAAATTTGTGAAGAAATTTAATTAGCAACAGACTATTATTTTATTATCGACAGTAACTCTGAAAGAAATTCATTTAAAATGTAAAGAAAATGTTTATTTTATTTTCACCAGGAACTTGACTAAAGGTTTACATTTAAATAATAGTATTTTAAGCATGACACCTGTGCAGAGTTCAAGATTAAAAGGACGTGTACCACAAATATAACAAATTTCTTTGCGTTGTCCATGCTTGTTGAATGCAACACATTTGGTAGTTGATGACTGTTTGCGCTCAGTATAATTACTGTACTGTCTACAAGTTTGCAAACACAAGGTTTAAATACAGGTATTGGCTATCAGTTAGCACTGCATGATCAGCATGGCCAGTACTGAGTTCGATTTCTGAGGTTGCATTATCAGCATCTGCAGCCATGGGATTGTAGACCTCAGTCTTCTCAGAATCTGCATCACTACCAGAGTCTACAGGTTCCACATCATTAGATTGATTGTCGCTATCTTGATCACTACATTTATCATCAGAATATCCATCATCTGACAAATCTACTTGCTTCAAAACAACAGCAGCTTTGTATAATTTTTGTAATTATGTAACTACAAACAGTCTGTTTATAACATTATTTTCCGTATGGTGTTGCCACCAAAAAAAAAAAAAAAACTCATGCCATTTTACTGTGTCTGTGTCTATAGTGGCTGTATGCTTAGGTAAGAGTTATTTTGTATGTCAAACCTCGACCGGCCCAATACCATACAAGGTAACTCATAACCTGTGTTGTAAGAGTTAAGGAAAAGATGGAGCAGCACTCGTCTAGAAAAAGGGTTATTAGTAAAAAGTCAACATGGGTCTAGAGAAGGAAACTAGTGTTTCACTAATATGCTGCAATTCTTTTTTTTTTTTAAATTTTTATTAATTTTATTGCAATCATTCCATACAAATCAACCATTTTTTACTAATTTACAAATAGTAGGATTGAGAACAAGTCAACCCCCACCCCTGAGAGAGAGAGCAAGGCCAACGGAGTAAAACTTAAGGCTTGTAAACATACCTAAATTGATAAGTTTGATAAGCCAATAGAGATGAATGGAGAAGAAAAAGAAATACAGAAATAATTGCTTCCTCTGTGCTTTAAGAGCTTATTCTAAAATATTACTGATTAGATCCTGCCATGTTTTGAAAAAAATCTGTACAGATCCTCTAACTGAGTATTTGATTTTTTCCAATTTCAAATAGTATAGAACATCGGTTTCCCACTGACTTAAAAGAGGAGAGTTAGGATTTTTCCAGTTTAATAAAATAAGTCTGAGTGCCAAAAGTGTAGTGCGTGCAATCACAGTTTGTTTGTCCTTCTCCACTTTAAATCCATCTGGAAGAACCCCAAACACAGCTGTTAATGGGTTAGCAGGGATTGTGAGACCAAGGCTGTCTGAAAGTTAATTAAAAGTTTTGGTCCAGAATGATGTTAATTTGGTGCAGGCCCAAAACATGTGACCCAGTGAGGCTGGGACTTGATTGCAGCGTTCACAGGTTGGATCTTGCCCTGAAAACATTTTGGAGAGTTTTAGTCGAGACAGATGTGCTTGATATATAATTTTAAGTTGTATAATTGTATGCTTTGTGCATATGGAGCTTGAGTGAATTCTCTGCATTGCATTTTCCACTTCTTTTCTCAAATATTAATTGAGAGATCTTTTTCCTAGTGTCCTCTTGGATCTTTGAAAGGGAGGGAATGTAAAATAATTTTATATATTGCAGAGATGGTCCTCGAAACTGAGCAATATTTCTTCCAGCCTGGAGGAGGGTGCAAGATGAGGTTCTGTTTAACAAAGTTCCTAATTTGACGATAGTGAAAGAAATGTGTAGCTGGAATATTAAATTTGGAATGTAATTGTTCATAGGATGTAAAGACGTCTATATAAAGATCTCTAAGCATGCAATTCTTGATATGCTGCAATTCTATAAGGAAGCACAAAAGCATACAATAAGACAGGTGCATATGGTATTATTTGACCTAATTTTCAGAATACTTTGATAAGGTACCACATGAAAGGTTAATGATCATACTAAAACACCTGGGAATTCAGGGTATGGACTGTAGGTCAGCTCAAATGCAAAAAAAAGCAAAGGGTTACTATTATGAAAATGTGTCTTAAACAAGGCAAAAAGGGCTGTGAGGCCTCCAAATACTTAACAAAAGGCTTTACTGGCTGAGCCAGGCCTCCTTTTCCTGCCTGAATAAGGCATCTCCCTATTGAAGTTAAACCAGCTCCATGGGTCTGTCTCAGATTTGTGGACTGAAAGGGATTTTATCCTCAAAAAATATACTTAAATGTAAATATATAACTGAGAGCCCCAGAAGAGAAGGGATGACCATAAACACCCAGCTTGTATAGAAAATGGCAAACAGGAATATTTATAAATCAGCTTATTTACAAAAGTTTACAAAAGTTGCAAAATACAGAAAAAATGTCTAGCAGAGCAAAAAGCGGCATAAGGAGTTGCCTAAAGAAGTAGTTCAAAGCAAACAGGTCTGGAAAAATTATCCAAGAGAATAATCCAAGAAAAAGAGCAGAAAAAATATCAACAGAACCTGTAAATCCACAAAGAAAACTCACTTGACTCCAGTATAAACAAACAGCTACCACTGTTTTTAATATATTGTAAGAAAAAGACAAATACAGTGGGATGCAAAAGTTTGTGCAACCTTGTTAATATTATCATTATTTTCCTGTATAAATGTATAATTGGTTGTTACGATAAAAAATGTCAGTTAAATATATCATATAGGAGACACACACAGTGATATTTGAGAAGTGAAATGAAGTTTATTGGATTTACAGAAAGTGTGCAATAATTGTTCAAACAAAATCAGGCAGGTGCATAAATTTGGGCACCACAAAAAGAAATGAAATCAATATTTAGTAGATCCGCCTTTTGCAGAAATTACAGCCTCTAAACGCTTCCTGTAGGTTCCAATGAGAGTCTGGATTGTGGTTGAAGGTATTTTGGACCATTCCTCTTTACAAAACATCTCTAATTCATTCAGGTTTGATGGCTTCCGAGCATGGACAGCTCTCTTTAACTCACACCACAGATTTTCAATTATATTCAGGTCTGGGGACTGAGATGGCCATTCCAGAACGTTGTACTTGTTCCTCTGCATGAATGCCTTAGTGGATTTTGAGCAGTGTTTCGGGTCGTTGTCTTGTTGAAAGATCCAGCCCGGCGCAGCTTCAGCTTTGTCACTGATTCCTGGACATTGGTCTCCAGAATCTGCTGATACTGAGTGGAATCCATGCGTCCCTCAACTTTGACAAGATTCCCAGTCCCTGCACTGGCCACACAGCCCCACAGCATGATGGATCCACCACCATATTTTACTGTAGATAACAGGTGTTTTTCTTGAAATGCTGTGTTCTTTTTCCTCCATGCATAACGCCCCTTGTTATATACAAATAACTCAATTTTAGTTTCATCAGTCCACAGCACCTTATTCCAAAATGAAGCTGGCTTGTCCAAATGTGCTTGAGCATACCTCAAGCGGCTCTGTTTGTGCTGTGGGTGGAGAAAAGGCTTCCTCTGCATCACTCTCGCATACAGCATCTCCTTGTGTAAAGTGCGCGAATGGTTGAACGATGCACAGTGACTCCATCTGCTGCAAGATGATGTTGTAGGTCTTTGGTGCTGGTAGTGGGTTGACTCTGACTGTTCTCACCATTCGTCGCTTCTGTCTATCCGAAATCTTTCTTGGTCTGCCACTTCGAGCCTTAACTTGAACTGAGCCTGCCTGTGGTCTTCCATTTCCTCAATATGTTCCTAACTGTGGAAACAGACAGCTTAAATCTCTGGGACAGCTTTCTGTATCCTTCCCCTAAACCATGATGGTGAACAATCTTTGTCTTCAGGTCATTTGAGAGTTGTTTTGTGACCCCCATATTGCTACTCTTCAGAAAAATTAAAGGAGGAGGGAAACTTACAATTGACCCCCTTAAATACTCTTTCTCATTATAGGATTCACCTGTGTATGTAGGTCAGGGGTCACTGAGCTTACCAAGCCAATTTGAGTTCCAATAATTAGTTCTAAAAGTTTTGTAATCAATAAAATGACAACGGTGCCCAAATTTATGTACCTGCCTGATTTTGTTTGAACAATTATTGCACACTTTCTGTAAATCCAATAAACTTCATTTCACTTCTCAAATATCACTGTGTGTGTCTCCTATATGATATATTTAACTGACATTTTTTATCGTAACAACCAACGATTTATACAGGAAAATAATGACTATTAACAAGGTTGCCCAAACTTTTGCATCCCACTGTAGTTGTACAAATGGTTAGGTGTACCTGTTGTTAAAGCCCATTTAACTGCAGTTGGATAATTGAGAAAATAAATAACATAAAATGGTGCAAAAAGGTATTGGGAATTCACCAAGAAAAGAAACTAGGGAGTGGGATGTGGAGTTAACCTGAAAGGGTTGGATCTTTGTGGAGGAAGCAGAAGTTCGGTCAGATGTCTTCAGCTGTCGAGTCTCCTAACTGTGGATAAATATTGATAAATAGTTAGTGAGAGTGCTGCCTCTCTGATTGGAGTGATATTAAATATGATATGAGAGCCCTGAAGATTTTTCCTATGTGCACATGCTTGACAATATGCTGCATAAATGATCCAGACAAGAATATAATTTATAGGCTGGTTAAGTTTGCAGATGATACCAAGCTTAGTGGAAGGGCAGATAATGTAGAATCAACTAAATTGTTTCAGAGAAACTTGAACAGCATACAATTGTCACATTTGTAGCAGAGGAAATTTAATGTAAGTAAATGTAAGGTATTACAAGTAAGAAGTAAAAATGTCAGAATTGAGTACACCAATGCAAGGTCTGACACCTGAAAGTATACCTTATGAGAAAGGTCCATGAGTCATAGTGGACTTGTCACTCTCTACATTAAGACAGAGTACAGAAGAGATCAAAAAGTATAATAGGATGTTAAGTTATATGTACAAACCAGTTAAGTTATATAACACACTATTGGGGCCTCACCTGGAGTACTGTGTACAGTTTGGTCTCCATATTACAAAAAAAATGACATACCAGTGCTAGAGAAAATCCAGAAAGGAGAGACTAGGCTGATTCCAGGCGTTAGAGGTATGCACTATAACGAAAGATTAAAGTAGCAAATGGACATTAAGAAGAGATGTGATTGAAGGGTGACAGAAGGAGGAACTCAAAATAGAACCAAATGTTACTCTAAATGGGGCCCTAAATCTGTAGTTTAAGGCAGTTTTTCTGGTCTTTTCTGGTGTTGCAACCCACTTTTTCTCATCTAAGTGTATTTGTGACTTGGTGAATGGAGCACAAACATCAGAGTTTGGACCATTTTAGTAAATGAGTGGGATTGCCAGAGCTTGTGCCCCCTTCTTAGTGAATCAAGAGCAATTGTTTGAGCAGAATGGGGAATTGAGCACAACTGTCAAAGCACCAACCTGCTGTGACAAACTACACGCTAATTTACGACCCACTACCATTATAAACAATAGAAACTCGCTGCCCAAAAGCTGATCATGACCCAGCACTTGAGAAATACTTGTTTAGGGTATATATTTTACAGACTATGATTTTTATGAGGCTTGAGGTACAGCCTTGTAAAACAAACTGCTTCCCAAGTAGCCCAGAGAAGCTTTGAAGGCTTATAAGTGCCTTTGTAAAGGAGTCTGGAACTCTAATACCCTAGAGCAACCTACTGTAGAACATTACTGTTTATTATTGAATGTTAAAACATTTCCTTTATTTTTATAGTGGACAGCCTGTTTTGAGAGTTAATGCTCTGTTCAGCTAAGAATCAGACTATAGTCACAATATTTTAAAAAATATTTTATGATGGTGCTTTCTGTGAAAACCCTCATTTAAAAATAATTGATAGAAAGTGTGTATAAAACTCTTGTTCATTCTAATTAAAAGTATAAAGGAACATACTCAATTAACTTAAATAATGTAAGGTTATAGGCTCCAGCTGCCCCACAACTCTGCACTGGATAAGCAGTTTATGAAATTCCTGACATTAAGATAGATAGGTTTTGTCACATTTTTACATTATTCTCTTTCTGATTCCCACAATTTCTAAACATACTTATACAGATAAGTTAGTCTGCAATAATATGGTGTATTATCTGTATGTATATAAAACCCAATGTCTGTCAGTATGTCTGTCTGCTTTTCACAATTGAACTACTTAATGGGTTTAGATTGTGTTTTTTTTTCTATAATTTGCTTTAACATTCCGGTTGATTTTGCGACTTCTCTAATTACGCTGTGTATCATAGTTCACTTGCAGGAGTGATATATTCTTGCTATTCCGAGACAGAGGCTGCAGGCCGAGGGGAGGGGGAAGTGTGACGTCAGGAGTAGGGCACCACTGATTCATTGTGTGACACTGAGCAAGTCACTTAACTTGCTGGTACATTAGATAAAGTGTCGGCTAAATAAATATGCAGTAACAGCACACTTCATTGTTTTGCCAAAACATGTGTGTGCTTGGTGTGTGTGTGTGTGCCCTGTGGTGGGCTGGCACCTTGCCCAGGATTTATTCCCTGCCTTGCGCCCTATGTTGGCTGGGATTGGCTCCAGCAGACCCCCATGACTCTGCGGTTCGGATATAGTGGGATGGATAATGGATGGATATTGTAACCCATTTAATTAAATATTGCAAGGGCTAATTTCTAGCCAGTAAATCAGCTTTGAATGGGGCACTAGTCCAAGGCAGGATGTACTCACTTATGCTAAACCAGTTTTAGAGTAGTCAACCAAACTGACACATGTGCATGTCTTTAGAATTTGTTATTTACATATTTTTTTTCTCGATCTGTACCAACTATACATTAGTGTAACTCATTCAGAGAAAAAATAATGTCTAAGGAAAGATACAAATTGATAATCTTATGTTTAGAGCACTTAAATAATGCAATAAGTCAGAAAAGGTCATTGCATGATAGGAATTTTTTTTCTGAAGGCTCCAAACAAATGACTAATCAGTAGGAACTGCTGACAGTGAAACACTCTTACATCTGTGCAATAAAAGTCTTCCCACCCGTTGTCCATGTAAAAAAACAATCTTCTCACAACTGATTATTGTCCAAGTGAAACTGGTGTTTATTCTTAGATACTTGGCCTTGGGTGTCAAGCTCTGATTTTCAAGAGCCTCGGTTTGATTGGTAGCAGCAGCCTCTGATGTCACTGCACACCTCTACAAAGAGGAAGCATGGGGGGAGAGGTAAATACTTTTGATACCGGGTCAGTGTTTTAAGGAGATATGTCCCCAAAAGCCTTTCCCATAATCAAATATATGGCACTTAAAGAGATTGAACAGTTTCATTTGATTTTATAGAACAGTAAAAGAACACCTAAAAAAGAAACAAGACATTAAGTGAGACTGAGAAAGACACAAAACAAGTGAGCGATGGAGCTTGTATTAATAAGAGAACACATGTCAGCTTCTACAGCTGAGTAATTTTTGTGTATTTTTATAATTTATTTTCTTTGTTCTTTCATATTGTATTGTTAAGCTGTCAATCTTGTTTTGTTTTGTGGGTTTTCAAAATGATCCCATATTGATGTCACCACAATATTATTGCAAAACTGTACACTGTTACAGTGGTCTGGTGAGTGAAGAAAGTGCTTGTGGGTTGCTCGATAAGATCAGAGTGTACAGAGTACAGTGAAATTTTTACTTGCATGTGCTAAGCAATATGCAACATACCATATTTTTATAGTTTTGAGTCATGGCAGTGCTCTTGTGACATCTCTCCACAGTTGAGAAAATAGCAAGGATGCCAGTAAAATCAACAAGAGGACAGTTATTTTGTTACTACAAATCATACACGGAAGAGAACAAAACAGAAAGAACACATAGTTAAAATAATAATTTCTGCTCCCTGTCTGTCTGGTCAAGTGGTTTGACCATATGTCCTTAAGTAAAACACCAAGGCAGACTCCATTCTCACATGGATATCTAATTCATTGCTATAATATGGTGTCCTAAATAAAGTGGTTTCCAAAGTTCTGCTACATGGCTAAACCAAAAAAATTAATAACTAATCCTTCAAGCTTGTGGCTTTTGCAGAAGTGCATACGTTGAGTATCAAAAAACTAAGATAAATAGTTTAATCAGGGGCAGAATTTATTTTTTAAGAGAGACCATCTATGTAACCAGCACAAACATGATGTGGCCAGTCATACGAGGAACTAAGGTTTTTCACCCACAAGAACCTCAAAATTTCAGTTTTTAAGACTAATAATTATCTTGAGAATTATAGAAGGGATTAACTCCGTTAATATACCACTCTCTTGGCCAAAGTATAACATATATTTTTCCTTGTAACTGGTACAGTATTTATGGTGTAAACAGCCATTTAGATTAGGATCTAACTTTTTTGCAACAAGCCTCATTGATTTCCTAATAGGTGTGCAGTATTCCTAAGGCATGATTTGTCTGCAGTGTTGTGTGCCGTCATTCAATAAATGCTTTAAAATATGTAATGTAACTTCTTGGCTGGAGGAATAGGTTTGGCCCCATGCAAACCAGACTTTAATTACATGGCTCCAATACTTGATGGATGGGTAGATGAATACATATCAGGTGACCACAATAAAGGCATAGTATTTGTATGAAGCTTTTTTATTTAGTTATTAAATCTGACTATGTGAATCTACTTCTCAGGCCACTACAGATAAATGACCTAATTTTATTGCCATTAAAGCAAGGCTCAGCAATATGAATAATATACTGTACTATAATCAGAAAAGGATATTACAAGAGCAGGCTGGCTCTTTGGTAGATTACTTATACACGTGAGGGATTTAATTGCTTTTGTGTTCTTTCACACCTCAACTTTTTAATCAAGTTTTGAAAAATGATAAACTATTGCCAAATTTTGTTTTGCAAAGAAACCATGTAAGTAAGTAAAGAATGCAAAGACAGCAGGGAACAATGCAACATTTTTAACAAACAAAAGGGGAGTATCAATGTGCCAGACAGTATACACATTTCTGTATAATATTCATTTATACTGTTTATTTAGTTTGGTTATATTAATCCAGAAGGAGTTATTGTAACAGTCTGGTTGGCTGACAAAGAGTTGCTAAAGGCATACAGTAACTGCATAGGTTAGGAAGAACAAATGGGCAAAGACAAGGAAAACATCCTGGCAGCAGTTTTGACATACTTAGCAAAAGCAAAATCAGTGTAACAGCCAATTTGACAAATCAACGCCATCATAGGTTAGTGGGCACTATAACTGTAGTGTGTGTTTCAGTAGGAAATTCTACAGGAACATCAAGAAAATAGAAAGGACATGGCTGATTATTAGGAGTCATATTCTCATTTCATAAAATTCCTAGGGAGCACAAGTACTATACAATACAATACAATACAGTTTATTTTTGTATAGCCCAAAATCACACAGGAAGTGCCGCAATGGGCTTTAACAGGCCCTGCCTTTTGACAGCCCCCCAGCCTTGACTCTCTGAGAAGACAAGGAAAAACTCCCAATAAAACGTTGTAGGGAAAAATGGAAGAAACCTCGGGAAAGGCAGTTCAAAGGAAGACCCCTTTCCAGGTAGGTTGGGCGTGCAGTGGGTGTCAAAAGTAGGGGGTCAATACAATACAATACACAGAACAGAACAATTCCTTAATACAGCATAATAATAAAAATTTTAGAAGTACGGTTTAACAGTAGATGATATGACATAATTAGGTTTGGATATTTTTAGAGTCCTGGAGACCTCATCCATCTAGCTGCCTTCCCATTTCGCCATGCCACGGCTGAAATGTTGCTCCGATGAAAGGACCCCTCTTTCCCATGATTCCTGTGATCCTCCATCAGGGATGACTTTACCATAGGCAGGCAAACAACTTGGCAGGTGGGCCATGGCACCAATTGCCACATTTGGGTACCGAAAAGAAACAGAATAGGTGAGGGTTAGTATTCAAATATAATTATCATGTTACTTATGTTATAGTGCTAATGACTAACAACAGAGATGCAGTATGTACAGTTAATCAGCAGCTCTAGTCAGGATATGCTAAACTGAAGTAGTGAGTCTTCAGCCGGGATTTAAAGGCTGAGACTGAAGGGGCATCTCTTATGGAAGCAGGAAGACCATTCCACAGTTTAGGGGCCCTGTAACTAAAAGCTCGACCTCCCACTGTTATTTTATTAATCCTTGGAATCCTAAGCAGACCGGCATCTTGAGATCTTAATGTGCTCAGGTTTGTAAGTCATGATAAGTTCAGACAAGTAAGCGGACCTTGGCCATTTAATGCTTTATATGTTAAAAGGAGGATTTTGAAATCTGCCCTAAACTTAACTGGGAGCCAGTGTAAAGATTTAAGAACTGGGTTATGTGTTCATATTTTCTTGTTCTTGTAATAATTCTTGCAGCGCATTTTGGATTAACTGGAGGCTGTATAGAGAACAGTTTGAACAGCCAGTGAACACCGCATTGCAGTAGTCAATCCTACTAGAGATAAATGCATGAATTAATTTCTCACAATCCTGTTTATTTAGAAAGCGCCTTAATTTCCTAACATTTTTAAGATGGAAAAACATGTTTTGGACGACTTTGTAATATGTGCTTTAAATGACATGCTAGAGTCAAAGATAACTCCTAGATTGCGGGCTGATTCAGTAAAATTAATTGGGATTCCAACTGAGTTAAATGACGACAAAATATTGCTGTGATCAGCGTCATTCCCTCCAACAATTAACATCTCTGTTTTATCTGTATTTAAAGACAAGTAGTTCTCATTCATCCATTCCTTTAATTCACTAACACAACTAATTAAAGACAACATCGGAGAAACTTCATTTGATTTAAATGAAAGGTATAACTGGGTGTCATCTGCATACAGTGAAAATTAACATTATGTTTCCTAATGAGAGATCCCAGTGGAAGCATGTAAAGTGAAAACAGTAAAGGTCCCAGTACTGAGCCCTGCGGACACCATATTGAACTTCTGTGTATAATGATGGAGTACTGTCTGCACATTTCTGTACATACTGGAATCGATTTGATAAATAAGAACTGAACCAAGCGAGCACGGGGCCTGTAAGCCCAACATCGTTTTCTAGCCTGTGCAGTAAAATAGAATGGTCAATGGTGTCAAATGCTGCACTTAAGTCCAACAACATAATTACAGTGGAATTTCCTTCATCAGAGGATATCAGAATGTCATTTACAACCCGTGTTAGTGCCGTTTCTGTACTATGACCAGTCGAAAGCCAGACTGGAATTTCTCAAATAAATTGTAATGCGTAAGGTGTGACTGAAGCTGACTGGCGACTACTTTTCTAGTATTTTAGAGAGAAATGGTAAATTTGAAATAGGCCTATAGTTATTTAGTATGTGTGGGTCTAGGTCTGACTTTTTAAGTAAAGGTTTAATGACTGACACTTTTAGTGCATCAGGTACTGTGCCATGCAGTAATGAACTATTGATAACGGTTAGAATAGGCACTGCAAGAACATCCATTGCACTTTTTACTAGTTTTGTTGGCACTGGATCTAGGGAACAAGTAGTGGGCTTCATTTTAGTAATTAAAGTTAAGACTTCCTGGTGAGTTACAGGATTAAAATTACTAAAGTGCTGAATGCAATGTGTGGCAGGGTCTGCTAAGCTAGTATTTGGTTTGTACTGTGATGCTGAGATCTGGGATCTTATATTTTTAATTTTCTCATTGAAGAAGTTCATAAAGTCTGTACTGCTAATATCTGTTGGTATTTTGCACTGTTGATCTGAATTGCCATTTGTTAATTTAGCCACTGTTCTAAACAGTACCCGAGGATTTTTATTATTACTATCTATTAATGTAGAATAGTATTCTGTGCGAGCTTTAAAAAGGGCTTTTTTTATATTTATTTACACTCTCTGTCCATGCAATTTGAAAGACATGTAGCTTTGTTGTTCTCCATCTGCGCTCCAGTTTTCGACACTCTAATTTAAGAGCTCGAGTATTTTCATTAAACCAGGGAGAGTTTCTATGTGCTTTGATCACTTTTGTTTTTAGGGGAGCCACTGTGTCCAGAGCATCTCTCAAGGTCACATTATAATGTGATATTAGCTGATCTAAATTGTTTTGACAAGTGTGTACAGGAAAGAAGTACAGTAATGCATCACTTAATTAATTAGACACATTTCGAGAAACTGCTTTGTCAGAGAAAGTAAAATTAAAGTGGGGAGAATAGGGATGTGTTCTTATACTACAAAAAGATTTCATTTATTCAACTAACAAAAAACTACAAATTATTCTAAATGAAGAAAACATTCTTTTTTGAAAAATGTATTTAGTGTTGGTTGTTTGGATTTTTTGCTTCTTTCATTTAATAATTGCATATTTTTTCTATTATAGTACTATGTGACCGATTTAATTTTGATGTGATGACATCAGTGCAATTTTGTATGGACTTTTTAATTTTGTCCAATCGATTGAAGGTAGTTTTTATAGTCGATTATGCCAACCTCATAGGCTTGCTACATTGTACTTTTTTCTCTGTCCTCTATGCACTTAATAATGTTTAACTTCATTTTGAGAAAAACTGCTTTTTCTTTCATGATTCTGATACTAAACAAATAAACAATTCATAATTTTTACCTAAAATAACATTGAATCTAAAGTTATCACCTCTTCTATGCTCTGCAGAATATTATCTGAAAAAACATTACATTTGTCCATGCACTTAATGAACTGTCGGGACAGTTATGTTATGTATGCATTGTGACACTGCTCATCAATAAATGATGCTGTACAAGTTTAGCAATGCCCAGGAGTTAGCTTTGTTGCACCAAAAAGTCATAGCAAGATGACTTGTTAAGAGAGGTTGCAGTGTACTGTTTCTTCAGGCTACAACAATGAGCAGATAGATACCTGCCAAAGGATAATTCCACTGGCCACTGTTGTGAGTAACTGGATTAATTTGTGGAGGTCAAATTTGGGATTACAGAGAACTGAATGCCAGATCAGAATAGACAAAATAAAAATCAAGGTTGAAATGCTGAAACCAACAATGAGCCTCATTGTCAAAAAAGAAACTGTGAAGGAGACAGAAGAACAAAATAGCACTGGTTAAAAAATGCGTCACAGTTAATCCTTATGCCAAAAGGATCTTAACAGCCACCATTGGATGGTGTAGTCTGATACGCTTGAGATTTTATTGGTTATATCTAACCCCATAAGTATAACCAGGATTAGTCATGTTTGCTCCATGGCCAGATGTTTATAGAAAAGGGACATGGAATTTGGTGAGTATACCAAACCCTACTTAGTTGTCCATTTGTGCAATAATTGATTTTTTGTCTTGAGTTTATTTACTGTATGTATGGGAGATGTTTTAACCTTTGCAGCTGACAGATCTCATGTAATAGGCCGAGTCTTTTCAAGCAGAACAAGAGTGCAGTGCATTCTGGGAAAGCTAAAAGGCAAGGCAACATTTCAAGTTGATTTCTATGGGAAAATAACCTTGAGCTTTTGATAATAATTTAGTTACATTTTCTGTATGTTTTGAGAAAATTTGAAAATTCTCAGCTAACAGATAGGAAAGCAGGTAAGCCAAGTGTTTCCTGTGCATGAGAAGGGAGAGAGGAGAGTGGCTGCCATCTATTAGAATTAGAAAACTGAGTTTTCTCTCAGTTGATCCTTGTTACAAAAATGGAAGCTTCATTCAGTTCAGTTGTTGCATTTCTGCCACTTTTGAAAAAAATTCAGCTCTGTTGCTGTTTGAGGAAAAAATATGGCCACTTTAATGGAGCTTGCTATCTGCTCCTATTTAACTTCTGGGAACTTTCAAGGAGCTCTGTCTATGGCAAGAAATCTTTTTCTTATCATTTTCAAATTAAGGATATATAATTTGTGACTAAAGAAAAGAAGCCATCAGTGAATGTACATCAGCATTTTTGTTGTTGTTAAAGGAACTAAATTAATACTGCAATAAACTATCCAGGTTGTTTTATTCTTTGTATTGTTTTCATGTGCTGCTATTGGTTTTGATATAAATGAACATAATTTTAAAGTGAAAACTTCAAAACCAGTGTCTTTTCGTTTGATTGCTATTAGCATAACCAAGAAGCTAGATTGTCCACTCTTTGTCTAGCTGCAGTCCTTTAAGGGCATGAGAGAACACTTTTGTGAAGCCCTCTATAGGTGATAAACTGAGTTGAAGTAATGGTTTGGAAGTTATAGACTGTCTTGGTCAGCATGCAGTCCGCCATCAGAAGTTCCTAAGGTTGAATATGTGAGGTACAATACTGGCAGTGAGACACATAAGAGGTTACAGGCAATAGTTGTATATGTGGCTTTGACATTTCTTCTTATCCCCCATTAACAAAAGAAGTTTCATGTTGCATGTCTGTCACAAGTGATCTGATAACATGAATAAACACTTTACTGTGTATTATGTTTGTCCATTGTTTTGTTAAATACTTGTGATAAATGTTCTATCTCTTTCAAAATGCATATATTATTTTGCATTAATTTCTTAAAGTTACCCAACTAGTGTAATTTCATATCAAGATCTCTCATAAGATGCTGTAATATGATCAACAGATAGTCAAAATTAGTCATCCATTTTCTATCACTGCATCACTGTTCTCCAGTTTTTGTATCTGGTAGGACAATAAACTGAATTATGAATTTACACTGCCTTATTTAGAGTTTGCGTACACGAACAGATATTTTGTAATGCGTAGTGCTAAAAGCCAATGTATTTCTGCTAATAAAAGAGGAATAGAAAAGTTCTATCGGGCATGCTCCCAGGTGGTTAGAGTTTGACAGTTTTATTCTTTAAGTGACTTTATGTATTTAATTAATCCAAGGTCAGTAAATGAATTCAAGGTTGTATGTGAAATATCGAGGGAGAGGAACTGTAAAGGCTGATATTTTTTGCCATCTGGGATAAGTCAGAAGAGTGACATCTCTCTGATAATTTTTTTTCATCAAATAAAACGTTGACCAGTTGCTTTGCCGTGCTTATTTTTTCTGTCCTGCTAGTTTTACAGTAGATCAGACTATTCTTCATCATTTTGCAGTTGTTGGATTTTTTTTTGCAATACTGTTGACTGCTGATCATCTAATCATACATCCAGCAGCAGGTAGCAAAGCTTGCATGTAATGAGTATTTTGGCTTTCGACTCCATGTATATTTTATTTCATATTGTTTTTTCCTCTGTTGTGCTTTGTTGTTAACTTTTGCATGTGTAAAGCTAAAGGCAGAGCTGTAGTTGTCCTTGAAATGATTTACATGGCATATGGTGGTGAACTCCATGGACATCAGCACTTGCATGTTACATTTATGACCATGAATCAAAATTAATTTGATAAGTTATACTTTAAATGTGTATAAGCATATCTGTTTAATCTACACTGGGCTATGAATCTTTATTAACAGTGTACCATACTATAATTTAACCTTTATGACCAAGACTTCTTCTGACCTCCTAACTAACAGAATTAATCTGAAAATGAGGAGAAAGTGAAGAAAAATCTTTATAATGAGGATGACATTTTTAAGAGTCTATGGATTATTAGAATAAAGCAAAATTAAACATATTTTGAATACCGTAATCAAAATTGCTAGCCGCCATCTTATTTTCCTTCTGTTGCTTTTTCATGACAGTAGTAACCTTTCAGTTGTGCCTTACTCACACTCTACGAACCCTGACAGAAAGATAACAAGTACTAGATGAACACATTAATCAAGTATGAAACATAATTCACTTACTTGTGGAAGTTCAAACATCAAACCCATTTTGATAAATCAGGAAGCATGATGCACACATTATTTGGCAAATGAAAAAGACTCAAGCAATGAGAGAATAGAATGAACAGGTCCTCCCAAATAAGAAAAGTGATTCACATTATAGAGTGGGAATGACATAAGATATCTTTAAGAAAATCCCACTTCCAGGTGTTCATTGCTCAACTGGGATCTGTGGGGTGCTTTGTTGGTGTTCAAAACACTAAAAGTCTGTTCACACACATACGTAGAGCCAAACAACACCAGCATCCTCTGAGCCATCTTGTGGATGTTTGGAAATTTGCCTGCGCTTAATGACGCATAAAACTCATCCAGTTTAAGAGAGTTGAACTTCTCCTTTAAGACAGTGTCACACTGGAGATCAATCATTTCCAACTGCAACTCCCGTGGCTCCGTTTTAGGGTCCTGTGTGAAGGGACATGACACCAGCTGAAGTGACTTGTAAATTTTTCCAAGATCAGAGAACCGACGGCAGAATTCTCCATGGAGGTCGTCCAGTGATTTCCGAGGGGCCTCTTTCAGCGTAGCCAGTGTGGGGAAATGAATGAATAAGTTGTTTGATATTTGCTTTGAGAATAAAGCTAGCTTGGGTTTGAAGGCTCTGACGTTTGTGTACATTTCATGCACAAACTGGTCTTTCCCTTGTAGCTTCATGTTCAGCTCACTCATGTGTGTCAGTATGTCCACAGCAAAAGCTAAATCACAAAGCCAATCTGTGTCACTCAGCTCAGGAAAATCGTCAGCTTTCTCAAGTCGCTCCAAAAATGAGATAATCTCCTGTTTGAGCCCCACACTCGTTGACATACTTTCCCCAAACTTAACCAGCGGACATTGGAGTGGTAAAGCAAGTCCCGGTGATCAGCGTCAATTTCTTCAAGAATCTTAATAAACTGACGATGCTGAAGTCCCCTCACTCAAATAAAGTTAACAAGTTTTACAACTGACTTCACTACGTAGTCAAGCTGCAATACGGATTTACACAGTGCTTCCTGGTGGATTAGGCAGTGTAAGAAAATCATCTCCTGCTCAGGGTTGTCCTCCTTCACCCTCTCCTGGATTCTTTTGTTTTTTCCAGTCAGATTTGGTGATCCATCTGTGGTAATGCTGGCGAATGTACTCCAAGGTACCTTGTGCCTATTGATGACCCCCGACACACTGTCATACAAGTCCTCTCCCCGCGTTTTCTCCTTTAGGGATTCCATAGCCAAAAACTCCTCCGTTATCTCAAAATTGTCATTAATCCCTCTGATTAAAATTAAAAGCTGAGTGGTGTCCTTTATGTCATTACTTACGTCCAGTGCCAAGGAATATAATGTTAATGACTCTGCTTTTTTGTTTAACTTGCTAGCTAAGTCTTCGTCAATTAGCTCAACACGGCGAGTCACTGTCCTGCGTGATAAGCTAATTTTTTCAAATTTGTTCTTGCTCTCAGGATACAAAATATCTGCTGTCTCTACCATGCAATCTTTGAGAAACTCCCCTTCGGAGAAATACTTGCTGGTCTTTGCTAATTTGAATGCCAGCACATAACTTGCCTTCGTACTTGATTCTTGGATGGCAGTCTGTCAGATAAAGGTGTTTTGCTGAGCCTGCAAACTAGCTGCCAACCTCTGAGTGGTAGCCATCCGTTCTTGCGTTAATTGGTTGTTAGCGTAATTAGCATGCTTGGTGGAAAAGTGACGGCTGATGTTGTATTCCTTTAAAACGGTTTCTTGGCAAATAAGACATACAACCTTTGACCGGACTTCAGTGAAAAAGTATTTAGTTGTCCATTCCTTATTGAAAACTCGGCACTCACTGTCGACTTTTCTTTTCTTTGGCCCCCTCTTCAGGCCCGCACCTAGGGGGGGGACAACCATGACACTTGTCAGGGGCCCGAGCTAGATAGGGGCCCACCCTTTTTCGAAAATAAGTGGTGTTTTAAAATATACGCACATATTTGAAACACGAAAGGGGCCGAACTCTGTCAGCTGCCTGTGGCCCAGAATTTCCTAGGTGCGGGCCTGCACTCATTGTTGCAGATGGGTTCAGAGCAGTAGCAGAGTAGTAACAGAGAGTAACCCGGGCTCCGCAAAATCAAGTCAATGTATCGCTGAGCCTAATGCACCACCTGGTGGAACGGCAGGCATTACAGGACAAGGTCAAATGAATGCAGTCATAATTATGATATGATTTGATGTGGGCAATTTTTGTACCAATCTTCGGCGGGCAGGATTAAAAAGACCAACGGGCCGGATGTGGCCCGCAGGCCGTAGTTTGCCCACCCCTGCATTAGACAGTACTGAGTATCTCCAGGGTGCAAATTATGCCATGGCATTTGGAGGAGCTCACACCTGACCCTTTTGTAATCATACAATAAAAGTAGTCTGTTGAGATGCACACAAGTCATTAAAACTTGTCTGAAAATTACTTATCCACTTTCATGTGAAAAGAAGAATGTACCAGCTTGTGCTGGGATGTTGTTGTTGTTATCACCATGATTTCTAATAGACATTTATAATGATATTTTGTTTATGTGTGCACAGCCCTGTTTAGCGTACACATACTGCTTCATATGTCATCTGTAACATTTTCCCTATACCACTAGACCTTTCTGCTTGCTAAGGCAGCTGGGAAGGACTTTTCCATTCAGTCCTCAACTAGCATCTTCTCTGAGACTGTAAACCTAATTTCACATAGACCTTTATATATTTTAAGAGAATGGATGCTGCAATTCTGTGGTGGGCTGGCACCCTGCCCAGGGTTTGTTTCCTGCCTTGTGCCCTGTGTTGGCTGGGATTGGCTCCAGCAGATCCCCTGTGACCCTGTGTTAGAATATAGCGGGTTGAATAATGGATGGATGGATACTGCAATTGGCATATATTTCTCCTTAAAAGATTACCAATTAAAATTATTAATGGATTTTAATCCTCTGAGAAGTTCTTCAGAAGAATTTTTGAATTCAATGAATATCCATTTTATAAAAAATAATTTTGAAACTATTAACCATGTATTTAATGTGTGCATATTACATTTCATTTGAACATCAGTAGTACAGTATTAAACAAAAAAATCAACTTTAATAATTTCTGACTTTTATAAATGATTAGCATCATTCCTCTTTTTGTGTCCTGTGCCATTGGTCCTTTGTGATGTAAATAGCCACAGTGCTTGTGATTATGCATTTTTTCTTTACTTAACAGACGGTTTCAGTCTTAAATAGCAGTTACTAAATACTGCAAATACTTTTTACACAAAACAAAATTACTGTGTTCAATGTACGAAATTAACAATCATGCTGGAATAATAAATTAAAATAAGCTGAAATTCAAATACATAACATTTGACATCAATGCAGATGTCAAAGAAAAGTAACACATCTATACTATACAAAAATAAAAACACTAATATCAATAATGAAACAATTTCTGTGGAAGTGTTTGTTTAATGCTAGGCATAAAACCAAAAAATGAATAACAGTTTGTGAAATATTGCCATTATTAAATATAAAATATTATACACAACGAGTATGTACTGTAGGAGGCATATGGGATGGACAGACATCTTGGCAGGAAGTCAGAAAGATCCCTAACCCAGACCAGAGGCCCTGAGAGAACAGAAAGGCATCCCAGCCAAGAGAGGGAAGGATGTCGCCCCCAGAAAAGGCTGCTCTAAGGGATGGATAGACATCCCAGCTGGAAAAGATTCCCTACGCAGATGGAAGGCCCAAGGCAAATGAACAGGTGTCTTGGCCAGACATGATTGCAGTACCTTCCCTGGTTGGATAAAAGAAGAGGACAGGGAAGGCCTATCGCAGAGGAATATTTATTCCTGCCAGAGGAGGTGGCAGCATGGGAACCAGCATGGAATGCTCGGAGTTGTAGGCCAGCAGTACAGCCCTGCTGGGGTCCATGGGTGCCACAAGGGGCCGCTGTAGGGACATGCACTCCCCAATTTATGGGACTTCCATACAACCGGGAAGTGCTTCCATCAGGCAGTTGCCCTGGAACTCCCGGGTCCTTAATAAAAGGGACCGTGCTCCCTTATCCAGCTGAGTCGGAGCTGGGAGGAGGGAAGGCAACACTCATCCTGAGAAGGGCAGTGCATTGGCGAAAGGAAAAGATGAGAGGTGATTAATGGAGAGATTGTGTTTATACCTATTCTTATGATACTTTGGAGGCAATTTGGTGAATAAACCATCCGTTATTTGAACCCAGGACTGCCGTGGTGTAATCGTGTTGGGAGTGTGGGGCAAGCTGACACCCTGGTTTAATCACAGTACCTTGAATCATATTCAGCAACACAGTATCAAAGTAAATATCTTCGATTTGGCACTGTTCTAAATTTTTAGACACATTTATTGAGGTTTTGTTTTAGTAATATACTGTAAGTATTAAACACAAATTCAGTGTTTAATATATAACTATAAGTTACAGAGAACTTAAGCTTCAGACTGATATGCTTGTGAGGGTAAGGAATGCTCAATTTTATCTAAGCATCAAGACATCAGAGTCATTGAATATAACTGAGAAAACCCCTACTAGAGCTTTTTCTATGCTATAATTATCCTTCAGTTATTTGTCTGAATTATTAGCTAGTAATAACTCCTTCCCATTCATCTTTTCATCTAGTATCCTGCTGTGGTTCTGTGTTGCTTTAGTCATGTCTGCTGACCAAGGCAGTGGTCGGGAGCCAATGGTGACAGACACATCACCAGACAATTATATGATTTGTCTGCCATTATATTCACTAGTCTGTCATTTAGTGGATTGTAGGCTACATAGGCTAATTGCCCTTAAAACTGCACTCTGAGTTAAACTAAATTAAAAAGGTTTATTTCCTTGTGTAATTTTTTTTCTTCTCCTCTATTACTAACTGGGCACTTCTTACATTACATAATTTTCAATTCTTTACTAGGAAAACTAAGGGAGAATGACATTGAGACTTTGCATTTATTAATGTATTATGAGTGCAATGAGGTGCTCTGAGAACTAAGTGAGGAAGTCACATCATGGCCACATAATTATAATTGAAAGTATTTTTTAGAAATATTTCAAACTGTTTCAACTATCAGTTCACGAGGATAGGATCTTTCTATAAAGCCCTTCCGAGCCTCAGTGCAATGCATATCTAAAATTCTGACAGCCCCTCATATTTCCAATAAGTCTAGACAGTCTAGAACTCTCAGAGTCTCCCCTCAAAGGTATGCACACTTTTTTGTATAAAGTGTTTATACCCACGACAGGATGAAGTTCATTCCTCCTCCTCCTCTCTCTCTTCCTTTTTCAGGAAACTACCTGGAAAGCTTCTGGCCCTCCATTTTACCTGCTGTCTCTTAATCACTTGACCAGAAGAGGTGGGAAGACCAGTTCCCTGAATGTCCTTAATGGGTGCTCCCTGCATCTTAAAGTTATGCTGTCCATCCTGGGTACATTCTGCTCTGGCTGACTTCCAGTTCTCATCTTAGAAAAAAAGAAGAACACGGTCTGAGGTAGTCTGAGTTCCTCAATCCCTTCAAAATGGGTTTCCCAAGTGTTTCTAGACCATAGTCATGAAGAAGGAGAATGAACAATGGCAATATGCATATATGTATTCAAAGTATATACTGAATAGTTTTTTGCTGGTATGTCATAGTTAAGAAAGGATGCATGTGCTCAGAAGGAGACCTTATTCAATATATACTCAGGAGAATGGTCAGGGCACTGGATGATGAGAATGATACTTGACAAACTTGTACATAATATCTTTATCTAAATAATTTATTCTAAAACAGGAATGGCGTAATGTCAATCACTGCAAAAAATGAAATCTAAGCAAGTGAAAAGTACTTATATCATGACATTAAATCTTGCTTTCCTTATTGTAGGAATAATTTGACTTCTGAAAAATTTGATTTTTATGATTAGCTTACTTTAATAATTCTAGTCAAGTAAATTTTGCTTACCCCATTGGCAGATTTTGTTTGCTAAATAAAAGAAAAACAACTCCCATTTAAAGTTTTTTGCATTGTACAATTAGTTCCTACCTTTTGTCCAACGATGTAGAGAAAATCTTCTGGATCTTGTGACACTGTATTGGTATATGTGGGTTTAGTTAATTAAAAACTGAAAAATGTATATTTGCATAGTGTTCAATTTGTGTGCTGGAACCCCACTTTCGATAACAAAGACATTAGATGTGTGGGCTTATTTACCTTATCCAGAATTGCCTCAGTATCCAGTACATGGCAGGATTTGAGGGAATTTGATCCTAAGTGAAAGAAGGGTGATGATTGAAGGGATATTCTCTGTAACTACAGACATGTGGACTGGTTGAAAATTACATGCCTGGGAGGTAGTTCCAAGGTGCACTCTGTTAGCTGTATGACAGTAAAGATTTGGAATTTGAAGAAACAACTTATCTGACATTTTTCTTGACCATAAGAAGGAACAAATTGTATGCTGCATGTCAAAATATAAATTAATAAGAACAAGACTCTAACTAAACACTACTTCTTCGAAACACTATTTATAAAAATGTCTTGCCCAGAATGGAGTAAACTGACCTACAATCCCAGTTCTGACCAAGTTCACCTCCACTGAATCCTTATCAGCATTAGACAAAATTCCATTACATGTCTCTCAAATACACTTTCCCACTTTCCTAATTTAGACCCACTAATTCAACTAAGCTGCTCAAAGCGCAGATGTGGGATGAAAAAAGAGTACTGTATTCAACTAGTATGGACATATAGTATAAAAACATGCATAATGCACACACATGCAGATCTGGCTTAAAACTGAGCTATTTGTAATGTTGTGAGGTAGCAGCACTGACCAGTGATTTTCTGTCTCCCTGGGTCCATGCTGAGTTTATTCTGGGAGCTCCACTCTGTTCCCATATGCCAGCAATATTTTAGTATAATGGGTTACTCTGAATTGGTGCAAGTCAGTAAGAGTGAGTGTGCAGATGTTGGTATGGTGATGTATGGTTTTATATCTACACAAAAATGTATTCAATTTCAATTACTGGAGCTGGAAAAAGACTTTGTATCTGTTCTGTAATGATTTTCAAGGCATATTGTACCTTGAAATATTTTTTTCCTATCATTTAATTTAAATTGGTTATCTCTGTTAAAGCCTTTTTTCCCTCAACACTACATACTGTGTTCATTTTTCAATCTAAATCTCCACTGCCTCGTTTGTTGCCTGTGAGCATTAGCAGTATTCCATCTTGTAACAAGCCAAAGTTTCTGCTTTAACTACAAAACTGTCAGGGGTATTTTGTTAACATGTTCAAGAGAACAATACAGTGCTGCTTGAAATCACAGAGCTCTTTCTCTTAACTACAAAAAAAGCCAGATCACTACAGAATCCTGTGTAATGTACACACCATATCTTTGCTTCAAACCAGATTTCTATTAACAGTATTGTATTTCAGAAGAAAACCTTCATTTTCTTTCCATTACAGATTTGGATATGCTTGCGCTGAATTCTAAGCCTCTAGGATCCAATGTCAAAATGTCAATTATTAGTAAACCTCTAACTTTGTTTAAAATTACTCCACAAATTCTGTAAGGTGGTACAAACATTACATGATTAAAAATGAAAAATTGCCCATAAAATTATTATTTACAGATATGTATACTGTATCAGGTGGCAAGTGGATTCCAAGGCCAGTAGAGACCTAGGACTGGCTCCAAACTCTGGACAAGCCCCAGAACATTCATACTTAAAAAAAGGAACATAAACTTGGTAAATGAAGAGCTCCTCTAAGTGCCAATAAGGGTGAACAACTACCACACAACAGTTTGCTTAAAGGGGGCCCTAAAATAATTGTTGTGAGGGCATTGCAGTAAGTACTAAGTGATGGAGAGCTGGAAAATGGTCACAGGAATTCCTTTAAACTGACAGGTGGCAGCAGAGGGTTGCTCCTGTCATGATTTTGAGCTTTGTATTCTCTAATTTTTATTATCTTAATTTTTCATATTATATTTTGGCAATTTTTCAACATCATTTTGGTGAGATCATTTAAATTTTGGTTGCTATTTTGTTTGTGACCTGAACACACTTAACATTGACTTTATGGCGTGAGCGTATGTGAGGAATGGTCCATGACTTTGAGCAAGTTTTAAATAAATAATCATGCCTCAAAGTGCAGGCTCGGAATGGATGTGAATGTGTATAAGACAACGCAACTCCAGGGTTGGTTGTGGTAGCTTGGCTGAAAACACACACATCTTCAAAAGCAAATGGATCAGTCAGGTGCCACGTTCACTCCTCGAGGTGTGTGAAGAGTCACAACTGCGCGCAGTCAGGCCAGTTAGGCAAGATATAAGAAGCTTGCACGGAAAACAGAGGGAAACAAAAAAAGGGAATAAGAAAGGAAAAAGACAAGTGCGGAGGTTAAATGATTGGAGAGAAGGGCAGGAGCGAGAGTGAGCTGGTGCAGAAAAGAAGGAAGCAGGCAGACGAGAATAGAGACCAGGGGATGTAACATGTGACCTGTAATCAAGAAGGGGCTGAAGGTTGCTCAGGTACCAGAAACAACCTTTAATACCTCGGAGGACTTCCATGCAAAGTTGGCCAGACATGGCAGCAGGAGTCAAAGGAGTGGAGGCACGGCTGTGCCCCATGGAACACCATGGAATGGGCAGCAGGGACACAGGCGGGATTGAGGTTTGTCTGCGCCTGTTGGATAATGTCTATCCATGCTGCAAGACCTGATTAGGATTAGCTGTTGAGACATCAGTTTTAAATGAATGCACAGGGTTAGGGAATTTTAAAGGACAGCTTCCTGCATGGGATTTTAATCTTGTTTATATTAATTACTAGCAAAATACCCGCGCTTCGCAGCGGTGAAGTAGTGTGTTAAAGAAGTTATGAAAAAGAAAAGGAAACATTTTAAAAATATTGATTGACATGATTGTCAATGTAATTGTTTTGTGACTGTTATGAGTGTTGCTGTCATCAAGAATTTGATTATCATTATTTGTTTCAATCAGGTTCGTATTTGGAGGATGTGTTGTGTTCAAGTTACATTCGGTGTTTGTCTAGTCTATCCCTGACCATCTCATCGTCGTTGTCAACTGTTGTAAAGATATCAGGTTTCATTCATCGAAGTGATCACTACCCAAATCTGCACTCGTGAATCTGTGCTTTCTTTCCACAGTAGCTGCACTTATGAATATGCTTGTATGCGTCACTCGCTTCATATTCTTTTGCTACCGTTTCAATTGCGTAATGCGTTTTTTGTTCAGCGCTTTTTGGAGCTTTTGCCTGTTGTCTGCGTACCGCGTTCACATTCAGTTTACATGAGCCACTCGGAGTACATGCATCGAAGGTTCTCAGCTGTTCTTGTGTTATCTTGTGCGATCTTGCGATGTCCACGGCTTTATTTAATGTTAGCTCAGACCCGGCACTTAAAAGTTTCTCTCGCATTTTTGCTGAGTTTGTGCCAAACACTAGTCTATCCCTGATCATCTCATCTTTGTTTGCGTAAGCACAGTCCTTCACCAGCAATTTTAACTTCGTTACAAAGTGATCAAAAGTCTTGTTTATACCCTGCGTCCTCTCATTAAACTTGTATCTCGCGAATATCGTATTCGTCTTAGGCATGACAAACACCAGCGGCAGCTTGTTTAGAAACTTAATTTAAAGTTAAGCTTTACACCTTGCTTTCCTATTCGTTTACATTAGCATAGTCCTTCACCAGCAATTATTTAATGTTAGCTCAGACCTGGCACTTAAAAGTTTCTCTTGCACTTTTGCTGAGTTTGTGCCAAACACTAGTCTATCCCTGACCATCTCATCTTTGTTTACATAAGCACAGTCCTTCACCAGCAATTTTAACTCCGTTACAAAGTGATCAAAAGTCTCGTTTATACCCTGCGTCCTCTAAGTAAACTTGTATCTCACGAATATAATATTCGTCTTAAGCATGACAAACGCCAGCAGCAGCGTTTCTATGAACTTAATTTAAAGTTAAGCTTTACACCTTGCTTTCCTATTCGTTTGCATAAGCACAGTCCTTCACCAGCAATTTTAACTCCGTTACAAAGTGATCAAAAGTCTTGTTTATACCCTGCGTCTTCTCATTAAACTCGTATCTTGCGAATATCGTATTCGTCGTAGGCATGACAAACGCCAGCGGCAGCGTGTCTATGAACTTAATTTAAACTTAAGGTTTACACCGTGCTTTGTTTCCGCAGTAGTTGCACTTATGAATATGCTTGTATGCGTCACTCGCTTCATATTCTTTTGCTGCCTTCTCAATTGTGTAATGCGTTTTTTGTTCAGCTTTCTTTGGAGCTCTTGCTTGTTCTCTGCGTACTGCATTCACAGTCAGTGCATGTGAGCTGAGATAGGATAAAGCACACAAACTCCTTTTCAGTACTTAAAGATAAAAGGAAGGAAGGAGAGGAGAGTCAGAGGCACAATCAATAGCATGGAAAATAGAACAGACATTACCAGAAACCAAATGAGATTTAATAACAATGGTCTTCTCCAGATGAACTAATTTAGTAATGATATTTTGCAATTTTTTTTACCAACTTTTTAAACTAGTGGTCTGACACGTGTGTTCCCAGTTGATGACTTGAACATGAGAATGGCTCTTTATGCTGAAACATTTGTAGAAAGCGGGTGGTGGGATGTGGGGAATAAGCAGATCCTAAAATTGCAAGTAGAATTCATATTGAAAGTTGTCTTCACCTAGCAGTTTTTCGTACTTCATTTCCCCCAAAGCTTCATGATGACCTGTCATTTGAATGCAAACATCCTCATTCTGAGAATCAATCAATCAATCAATCAATCAACATTTATTCATATAGCACATATTCATACAAAAAAAATGTAGCTCAAAGTGCTTTACAAAATGAATAGAAAAATAGAAGACACAATAAAAAATAAACATAAGTCAACATTAATTAACATAGAATAAGAGTAAGGTCCGATGGCCAGGGTGGACAGAAAAACAAAAAAAACTCCAAAGGCTGGAGAAAAAATAAAATCTGTAGGGGTTCCAGACCAAGAGACCGCCCAGTCCCCTCTGGGCAATCTACCTAACATAAGTCAAACAGTCCTCTTTGTATTTAGGGTTTTCATGGAAGGACCTGGGGCCTCATGTATAACGCTGTGCGTAGAACTCGCACTATAACATGGCGTAAGCACAAAAGCCGAAATGTGCTTCCGCACAGAAAAATCCAGATGCAGGAATCTGTGCGTACTCCAACTTCCACGTTCTTCCGCTATATAAATCCCGATCAGCGTGAAAACTAACGCTCGTGCACGCGCATTATGTAACGCCCCAAGTCCTCCCAGAATTACGCCTATTTGAATATGCAAATCAATATAAATCGCCCTTAAGCGCAGCCTTCTGTGAAAAGACAATGGGAAAAGCACGGGGAAAATATAAGAATTTCAGCGAATACCAAGTGGAGGCAAAGGAAAAACATACTATTTGTTCAAATAAACCGTGGTATAATCAACAAAATGAAGTTGATTGAGTGACATAGCGTGTTGGAGAAACTTGAAAGCTCACATTCACAAAATCGCACAGTGCCGGAAATAAAAAAGAAGTCACATATCAAAGTTGCCGTGAAAAGAAGAGTTGTAAGCCCACTGTCTGAGTGTCATATGAAAGTTTATTAGGGTACAGAGAAAAAAGGCACACGGTGGGGAAAAAGAACGAAATGTCAACATCAATCTCGACATTTCCACTTTAATCACGTAGTTTATTTTGTCATTTAGTAGAACATTATAAACTTCATCTTAAAATCGTTTAATTACGATGTGATTTGAGAAACTGGTTAATTAAAGTAGCACGTTAAATGCTTTGTTTTGTATTTGATCTTCTACTCGTATGTGCTCTATGTGTGTGAATCACTACTTGCTTCTTAAACTGGCTCTCTTGCTCCAACTGGACACAGAATCAATTACATTCGTGATATTACATCTCTCTGAATAACTAAAATACTGAGATGTATACGTGATGTCATTTTCATGATGATAGGAGTTAAAGCATGTTATTAAACATGTGTTTCACTTCGATGATATAATTTATTGTCGAAATTTGTCGCTGCGTTTTTAGCTGTGTTGTTATTTTCTCTTTCTGTTTTATATTCAATATATATTGGCGTAGCCGTCACTGCAGTCCTTACTCTTCTTTCCCCAAGTAACCGATCGCCACACAATCAGCTCTGTAAAAGACGTTAAGCCATCTGTAAGCTTAGCGCCGATTCTTCAAAACGTTTAAAGAACATTGAAATATCTTCGTAGTACATGTTTAATTATTCTATCCTTCACGACACTCCCAGTGAAGAATATAGATTATTTAAATGAAGTTAAAGTTTTATCTGTATAATTTAACAAACATAATTTGCTGCATTGCACCTTAAAAATGATATCGTCATCATATGTAAATACGCGCTTTATAAAGTGGCTCAGATTGTGAGATGATATAACTGTAGTGCAAGTTTGCAGTGCAGTGATTGTACATTTAAAGTTCTTGGGATTAAACTGTTTCTGAGCCGCGACGTCTGTACAGGAAAGGCTTTAAAACGTTTTGCAGTGGCTGAGACAGCGTGTCCTTAAAGCTGTATACCGATAATTCTCTTTCCGATCAGCTGCTGCTGTGATTCACACTCAGATACAGTGGTATAAATACTCCGAGTCGTGCAGTGAGAGAAATATGGAAAAAGATGATCCGCTGTGGCAACTCCTAATGGGAGGAGCTGAAAGAAGAAGAAAAAGAAGAAGAAGGAGAAGTGAGAGTAACAACGCTAAAGCAGTTATGGTATTTGGAATACTATGGCTGTTCCCTGAACCATTATATTGTTACGAGTTAATTACAATCAGATGCATTACACTAATAAACAATATGCGGTTAGTTTCTGTGTATTTATGAAGCCGCGTCATGAAAATAATGAGTAATCACACAGGAACAGTACCATTGCTTTGACGCTGGGTGCCGCAAAACCGAGCGGAGAACTTGCGTACGACAAGGCATGAGGTACCGTGGAAAAGTGCGTGGCTTTACGCCAAGTGTAGGTTTTATACATCGCGATTTGAACGTGGAAAAGTTCTTACGCAACATTTCTGTGCGTACGCACTGTTTATACATGAGGCCCCTGATGATGACGTAGACTTGATGAAGTCACGTAGACTTCTGGCTTTCAGTCCATCAATGTTGGTGCATCATGATGCTTTGAGTAGGTGGTGGTGGCGCAGGCCGCCACCACAAAGAAACCGGAAAAAGAAACAGAAGAGAGAGTAGGGGTCAGTACAGATTTTGGAGCCACTGTGAATAGCTACAATACTCATATAAATACTTAATAATCACAAGTACTACAATCCTGCAGCTCCCAGACGCATTGCCACCCTTCCACCCAGCTCAGCTCGCCGTCTGGGAGCTCCCACAGTCCTTATATATTCCCTGACCCTGAAGTGTTCCCAATCCCCAGTCCAAGTGATCCTCAATCACTTCCGGGTCAGGTAAAAGTTCTTTTCTTCAACCCGGAAGCCTGTCGCTCTTCCTATGACGAATTTCTGGGTCATAGGGCACAAATGAGTCTTCCGTCCTCCCTGCAGCACCCTCTTGCGGCCCCTGAGGTATCCAGCAGGGCTGAGGATAAAAACTACATCGTCCATGATTCCCTGCTGGTCTTTGGGGCACCTCCATACTGCAGGGAGGGCTCCACCTGGCGGCCATTTACATTGTTTTTTAAGTTAGAAAAGTTGGTCTTGCGTCGTTTTAAACTTACTTAATTTCATAGCATCTTCATATATCAGCACTGTTACAGTGAAGGTGATTTCCCCAATTACTTTTTTACTAAGTACTGGAAAATTTGAGCAAAAACACTAGAGGCAGACAACTTTTTTTATACCATTTGTGTATTCTGCAGGAAATGTCTATCCAGTTTTATTAAAATTGTTTGTGCAATCTCTCCTTGTACCTTCACAGGAGTCCTGTCACTTCATCTTACACATAGTAAACACATATTTGTTTCTGCACTTATACAGTACACCCCCAAATTCACGGAAGTTATGTTCCTAGAGCACCCGCGAATTGTGAAAAGCCGCAGCTTTTGGATGTGGTTAAAAAATGCCTTTTAAATGCCTATTTTTATAGTTTAAACCCTAATTACAGTATTACCCCAAACAACTTTAATTTTGTTGCAGACTCAGCTTAATACATTAATACATTACCTAAAAAATTACCTTAATACATTACCTAAAAACAGAATGTAAAGGTAAACCCGTATATTGTACAGTACTGTACTGCTATGTCTCCCACGGTGCTAGAATGTAAAATACCGATGTTACCGCTATACGTACTCTAATTCATGCAAGCACGTAATACATAATAATTTAATTTAAATAAAATACAGTAAAATGTACGGGTACTCAACAATGATGAATAATATTGATGATGATGATGATGGAGTAGCTGTGCAGTACGATGCAGAGGATTTAAAACAAAGTCGTATCTTTGGACGGGTCTTCTTCTGGTGGGGTTTCGTGCTGGCTTTTCTTTATAGGTTTCAGGAACACTGTGATGGGAAGTTGCTACTTTGTCTCGTGTAGCAAACTGCTGGTACAATTTCCATGCCTTCTTACAGATGATGTTACTGTCCAATGGGATGTTCTTCCTGCAATCGGTGATCCACAGTGCCAAGGCAGATTCCATCCTGACAATATTTTTATTCCTTACGGTTGTCACCTTTTTGGCACATTCGCAGAAACTTACAGATACGGTACTCCAGATTGCTGCTTCATTCTTTTTTATGTAGCGTGCGATGCTTTCATTAATGCCATAGTGGCGCGTTACTGCAGCATAACTTTTTAGTTCCCGGAGCAAATTCAGTAGTTCAACCTTCTCCTGGAGTGTTTTAAACTTCTTCTGGCACTTAAGCTCAGTGCCAGAAGCCTTAGAAGGTGCAGGGCAACATCTTGTGCGTTTAAGAATAACAAAATGAATACAATAACAAAATGGAAAACACGAGGACACTCAGCTGGAGATGCATCACAGAGCAGCAATCAATCAGCAGCAAGGAGAAATGAATAACGCTCTCGGATTGGCTACTTTCAACATCCCAAACCGCGTTTTCCTCAGCGGTGGTAAACCCACTCACCTGGAGACGCGTTACAGGACAGCAGTCAATCAGCAGCAAGAAGAAATGAATAACACCCTCGGATTGGCAATTTTCACCACCCCAAACCATGTTTCCCTCAGCGGTTGCTTCATGTTCTCTCTGCAGCACAGTATTGCCACGAAAAAAAGCTATAAAAAATTGCGGAAGGTATTTGCGCTTTCCGAAAACAATTAATAGTTAGGTTCCTGGCACCGAGAGCAGTGTTATCCCCCTGTAGTTGCTGCAATCCAGGTGATCACCCTTCCCTTTCCAGATAGGGACGACAAGTCCCGTTTACCAGTCAGTTGGGATGATGCCAGTATCAAAGATTGCTTGCAATGCCAGGAGGACAGCCTTACCACCAGCCTGGAAAAGTTCACCCTGGATACCACAGATCCCTGCAGCCTTTCCTCCCCTCAGCTGGTTCACCACCTGTGCAATCTCAGTGAGATTGGGTGGTTCACAGCTAATTGGAGGATCAGCCTCAAGAACCGTGGACCCGGAGATATCCAACGTCCTAGCTGAAGGATCAGCTTTGAACAACTGCTCAAAGTAGCCAGCCCAGCGGGTCACAACTGCAGTGTCATCCGTAAGGACCGTTCCATCAGCTGCCCTGACTGTGACTTGAAAGATATACAGTAAATTTTTAATTGAACAGTGGATATGTGAATATTATTTTTTATGTTTATTAGTGATTATATGTAATATTCCTTTACGCTCATTTCAAGTTTATGTACAGTATGTTTTTTCAGTTTCACATCATGGTGGTTGGATACAGAGCAAGTAATTCAAGTAAAATTTTAATCTAAAGCTAAGTTTAGGAGCAGGAGGCAGAACCAACATAATTATTAATATATATCTTATACTGTTCATGCAAAAAGCCTAATTACGATAAAGGCTTTTTGTTGACACCTTCATTAAAAATGAATCAATTTAGAATGTGAAGGAGTTACTTGTAGCTAATAATTCACATAAATAATTTATGTACTCTGATGGAACAAAAAAAATACCCAACCCAGTCTCAAGGGTGCAGCTGTTTGCAAATAATTCCATTCAAATGTAGAAGTACAGAAGAAAACTGGTCTGTTCCAAGTATGGAACATCAAGAAATACCATAAGTGATTACACATTCCTCTGAAACATATAGGATTATTATAGGATCCATACTGACACGTGTACAAAGTACAGTGTAATGCTTAACTACAGACATTTCTAAAAATGACATGGAATCTATCAAAAACTATGAAGTCATTCATTATAAATCGAGGAGTGAAAAAAGGGACTAGCTAGAATGTGATAATTTGTTTTTTGGTTACAATGCTATAGAGTTCCCTGGTGCTTTGTGTGCAAAAGATTTCTGATTATAACACGGGCTAGAGAATTTTAAATCTGGTTTTATATTAAGTCTACTGGGAATATTTGCTCAGTTAATTTATTACTTCTCATTAAAAACTACCGCAATTTCAATAAAAATGCCTGGCAAAGCCCAACACCTTTTGACTTAGCAGGCAATGTTTTGTGAAAACAATACGTTTGGGCTGTTTGTATTGCCATTATTAATTATCAAAAAGTCTAAGTAGCTGCATGCAATTTTAAATATGCTATGGAGCAACCACTAGAAATATCTTCATTGTGTTGAAGTTTAATTTTTTTAGTGTCAATTAAGACCTTTATCATCTCTTTTTTTATGATGTACAACAACAGTTTTACAGCTTACATGTCATCTTTTATTTTTTTAAACATTTTGAAGGATCTATAAATAGTGCAATGCTATATAAGTATAATATTACAATCATGTTAAATGCCACATACATAGAAATAGACAAAGATAATTGATTCTGATGCAGGATTAAGAAACATGCTCACATAATTATTTCTATACTGGCATTGTTTGAGCAGTCCACAAAGTAAAGATTATGCAGTAATAGTACAAAAAACAACAGTAACATGATGATTTCACATTATTGTCCCTTTTATGGATGTTTGAATATTTTTCAGTGCCCTTTGCTATGGGAGGAGTCACTGTTAGCTATATAGGAGGTTAATGTCTCAAAGGATGTGATCACAGAAGCCAATTAAAATCCTTAGGTGACAGGTGAGGTATAAGTGTTGTTAAAGACCAGGGCTCAGATTTATAAAATTGCATATGCACAAAAAGTGACTTGAAATGTGTGTATGCAACTTTCCACACAAAAGTCCTTATAGACTTGACAATATAGAAAACTTGACAAGAGAACCTGCTGTGAAGGATGCCCGGCCATATATTCTGGCCCACACCTCCATGCCGACAGATGGAGCCCTCCCAGCAGCATGGGGGTTCCCCGAATTCCAGCAGGGCCTCATGGACCTTGTAGTTTTTATAAACAGCCCTGCTGGATAACATGGGGACCACCAGGTGCCGCTGTAGGGAGGCTTGTGGAGTGCTACGTGTCCTATAACACGGAAGTACATCCTAATCTAATGAACAGTAGGAACGACATGCTTCTGGGGTGAAGAAAAGGACTTTGTATCTGACCTGGAAGTGATAAGGAATCTCATGGACTGTATGGTGGATTCACTTCCGGGTCAGAAGATATAAAAGGACCATGGGAAATCCCAGACACTGAGCTGGGAGGAAGGGTGGCTAAGTGTCTGGGAGAGGAGGAGAGTCTTGTATTAGTTATTGTGTATTGTATGAGTAGTGTGGAGTGGAGGGTGCTTAGTGCACATTATTATAATTAAAATAATAAGTATTGTACTTTTACCTGGTGTTTGGCGTGGTACCTGGGTTCAAGGGAGCAATAGCGCCCCCTATTGCTACACTGCATATGTTTACAGTGTGGCACATGGATGGGGGTGGTACCCAGCCGGGACACCCAGGAGGACTGGAGGAGGGCTTGCACCTCCTCCAGACCACGAGGGGGCGACCACCCTGGTTGCACTGGGGGACCACGGGTGCAGAGCTTTCAAGCTCCACCCTGTAGGGGCCTGTGGGCCTGGAGAGCCCTGGACTTCAGCACTTCTGCCACACCAGGAAGTGCTGGTGGGAAGAAGACTGGGGACACCCAGAGGGCTTCTGGGTGCGCAGCCAGCACTTCCGCCACACAGGGGAGTGTCCGCGGAGGAGTGTCGGAAAGCACCTGAAGCCCATCCGGGCTTGTATAAAAGGGGCCGCCTCCCTACATTCTCTGACTGGAGTCGGGTGGAAGTGGACGGGAGTCTTGCGAGAGAGGAGTGGAGGCGGCCTGAAGAAAGGCACTGGGGAGAGAGGCCTGGACTTTGGGGGACAGGTGCTGGTAAGAACTGGGTTGTGCACTTTGGACTATTGTAAATATTATAAACAAATATGTGTGTATTGGGTGAGAAAACATTGTCTGCCTATCTGTGTCCGAGGCTCGTTCGACAAAAGCAACTGTGACTCATCCATACTGTATGCAACATTTCAGAAAAAGCCAAAAATAACGACACCCTTTATCAAACAGAGAAATGCAGATATACACACTAATTGACGACACGTGTTTATAATAATTCATATCACCAAGCAGGTATTATTGTATGTGTTGACGTGACAAACATATTGAATCTCAAAAATGATGACTGTGTATTTGTACTGAACAACTTTTTGGTTTTTGTTTTCATCACATGTGATTCATCCCTGAGCACAGAAAGCTCTAAATATCATGAGATACAGACTATTCACAACCTAATGGTATGGAACAACTTGGCGTGTTTGGTGCTGCTTGAAAACTGCTCAAATTAGCATATTTGAAGGGAACAAGCTTTTTAAAATCAGTCATATTTATTTGTCCATATTGATGACTGGCTACTTTAGACTTTTCGGGAACCATTGTCTTCAAACTATGTGCTGAGTAGGAACCCTGGCATTAGAAAGATAAGACTGCCCAAAATTGGGTTCTACCAGTTGATATCCAGATTTTGACAACAGTTGACTTTCTAGCAACAGGAACCTACCAGAGGGAACTGGCCAAACAGGTCTGAAATATCTCATCCAAGCCTCAGCTTCATCAGCCGTATAATGCTGAGGAATTATATTCAGTTTCCATATGGCGTGGGTGTACAGACCAACATGAAAAGGCAATTTGCAGCAGTCTCTGGTTTTACTCATTTTATCTGCACAGTTGACAGCACTGAAATAAGATTGAAATAAGGATGCTTTGGAGAATAATGCTGCTTTTGTTAAACAGTGACATTTCATTAACGCACAAGTCAAATCTGATACCAAATTGACTGACAAATGCCGTGGCTTGGTGGCCTTGGTCAACCCATGATTAATTTATTTTGAAGCAAAGTAGTGTGGGCAGAGGACTTGCTGATGGTGCTGTACATGACGACTGGCTTGTTGGAATGGTAACTGGCTGAACCCTCAGTGTTTCATATGGCCTATACTGTTCTTTGTAATAGATAGATAGATAGATAGACAGATAGACTGATACTTTATTAATCCCAAGTGGAAATTCAAATAATCCAGCAGCAGTATACAATAATCCCTCCTCGATCGCGGGGGTTGCGTTCCAGAACCCCCCGCGATAGGTGAAAATCCGTGAAGTAGAAACCATATGTTTGTATGGTTATTTTTATATATTTTAAGCCCTTAGAAACTCTCCCACACTGTTTATAAATATTCTCCACACAGTTATACAATAAAACCCTTGTTTATCGCGGTTAATCGGCTCCAGACAGATAAATGAATTTCCACGAAGTAGGATTCTTTATTTATAAATCTTTATTTATAAATATTTTCGCAGTTAGAGCATAGAAAACCTGTTTATGACTTTCTAAATACGTTTTTAACATTATTAGAGCCCTCTAGACATGAAATAACACACTTTAGTCAAAAGTTTAAACTGTGCTCCATGACAAGACAGAGATGACAGTTCTTTCTCACAATTAAAAGAATGCAAACATATCTTCCTCTTCAAAGGAGCGCCATCAGGAGCAGAGAATGTCAGAGAGACAGAAAAGTAAACAAAAATCAATAGGTCTGTTGGGCTATTAAGTAAACGAAGCAATGGCGATAAAGCCGCCGCAATGAAGGCATCAATGTGAAGGTAGTCTTTTCAGCATTTTTTAGAGGAGCGTCCGTATCTTCTAAGCAAACAGCCTCTGTGCAAACAGCCCCTCTGCTCACACCCCCTCCGTCAGGAGCAGAGAAAAGTAAACAATCAAAAATCAATATGGGCTGTTAGAGATCTGAAATGTGCGAAGCACCGCGCAGAAAGCGTATCGTATATCATTGAGGAGTTTTATTTAATATGTGCTCTGATTGGGTAGCTTCTCAGCCATCTGCCAATAGCGTCCCTTGTATGAAATCAACTGGGCAAACCAACTGAGGAAGCATGTACCATAAATTAAAAGACCCATTGTCAGCAGGAATCCGCGAACCAGCGAAAATTCCGTGATATATATTTAGATATGCTTACATATAAAATCCGCAATGGAGTGAAGCCGCAAAAGTTGAAGCGCGATATAGTGAGGGATCACTGTAATGTTTTTATTAAAATCAAATAAACCAAACTGTGTTTAACCAGTGAAGTGCGTTGAATTCTTCTTCAAATAAATCATCCATAAAAATCCATGTGCTAATGTGGAGGTTAAAATCAAGTCAAATGAATAATCCACAAAAATGAGGTTAAGATTCCATGCAGGAAAATTCCCAAGACCTGGTGCATTCATTTAAATCCTATGTCTACCCAGCTTACATTACTCAGGTCTTACAGCATGGAGAGACGTCATCAAATAGGTGAAGATAACCCTAAGTTCTGCCCGTGTTCCCACCGCCTATCTCATGTTGTTCCAAGGGGTGCTACTCAGCCTCCACTTCTTCGACTCCCACTGCCCTCTCAGGCCTTGCAGTGAAGTCCTCTGGAGTATTAACGGTTGCTGCTGCTCCCTGGCTGCTCAGTAGTAGCAACCTTCAGCCCCCTCTCAACCACGTGCTCCATCCTAGGCTCTATTCCCTTCTACCTGCTTCCTTCTCTTCTGCACCAGCTCTCTCTCACTACTGCCCTTCTCCCCATTGATTTATGTTTTACTTTTTCGTCCTTTTTTCGTTTCCCTTTCTGTCCTGAGCAGGCTCCTAATATCTTGCCTAACTGGATTGAGTGCAGGTGTGAGCCTTCACACACCCTGAGACATGAATGTGGCACCTGACCAATCTGCTTGCTTTTGCATGTGTTTGCATGATCAGCCAAGCTACGGCAAACAACACCGGAGTGGCGCCACATTACAGACACATGCGCCCATTCCAAGCCTGCACTATATCGTTATTTGGAATACATCCATTTCACATGTGTTCCGTGTCTACAAAGATTACTTGTGGAGCCAAGCTGAGTTGCGTTGCAGTGCAGCAGTCTATTAGCCAGTGAAAGCGCTGTGAAGAAGCTGTGCATTGTTACGGTTCTGCCTTTGTCCAATCTGATAGTAGTCACGGGACATTTTATCTTTGACTGCCGGTACAACAAATATTTCTGACGAGGCATCAATCACAGTACCAACTGTGGTCATCGCAGCTCTTGTGAAAAGAATGGAGATAAACGGCATCAACTCAGAGAGGGAGAGACAAGTTCATTGTACTACATGAACGTCACTGAGAGAATAAAACTGAATAATAAAAGAAATCACTAACTTTTACAATTAGCCAAAATTTGCACCGGGTGTTACAGACTCAAATCAAATGTATGTTTTTATTATATTATAGTAATAACAATAATAATAGCAGCCCACTACTCAAAACATAGATCACCCGGTCTCAAACCTGGTACCTTAGAATTATAAGGCAGTAGTTCCTACCTCTGCACCCTTCAAGAGTACTATCAACTTCCTGTCAATTGACATTTGAGCTTGAGTTTTTAACTAATTGACAGCAACATGTAAATCAAATGCTTTTTTTGGTTATATCCTTGAATAAAAGCACATATTTATTTGTTTATTTGATATTTGGACTAAAGTCTTCACACATTATACACTTCACGTTATTATTAGTATAACATGGAAAATGTTTCTGCTTTAGGTATGTGTTCAGCATTTCCTTTCATCGTACACTTACCCAGATCTTTGTAGGCACGGAACACACATGAAATGCATGTATTCAGAATAACGATATACTGTATTATTTACCTTATACAACGCCATGCACCTCACATGCAGATAAGGACCCTTGAGCTGGGAGAACTTTTGCCCGAGTTGAGCTCCATCAGGGGGGAGGGAGGAGGGGGGAGAATGTGACAGCAGGCTGCTTGCTGCTTGTGCTGATCAATACATTTACAAAACAAAAGATACTGATGGAGAGGTGTAAAGGGATTTAAGTTGGGCCAGAATTATAAGGTTTTTCGTAGGCTTCAGGGATTCTAGTGTTAAAAGGATCAATCAATAAATAGTCCATTATGCTCAGTCCATAACAGACATCCTCCATGATATTCCAAGTGAGTTTTGTTTTCTATTTTAGCTTTTTAGTTTCCTTTCATTCTCTCAGCTTTTTCTTTAGCAAACTCTGAATGTCCTTCAGAGCCTCTTTTGTCTCATTTCCTTGTTCAGGGAGACCATTTAGCTCCTTAGTAATCCAGGACTTGTTGTTTGGAAAGTAACACATAGTCTTTGTGGGTACCACTGTGTTGACAAAGAACTCAATATAGTGAGTAAACTTATTTTATTAGGTTATTTTATTACTATTAGGTAGTTTTATAGATTCATATTTTGAACCTATTGTCCTTATTTGCATTCATATCCGACTTTGAATTAATAATGTAAACTGATATCATTTCCTCCCGTTAGTTTTTTTTTCTAAGCAATTCATGTAATTCAGGAGTTGAAATGTCTGTGTCACTTAATACAAATACTCATATAAATTAGTATTGCACCTTCAATGAGGCAAAGAGACCCCCACCACACATCATGGGCATATTTGGATGTATACTTTTTCAATCATTCTTAACATCTGTCAAAATTAACTTGGTCATTTGTTTTAATCTTATCAGTTCCATGCGTCCAACTCATCTGATGTGAAAATCTCTCATTTCTAAGTTTGCTTAAAGCAAGTAGAGATCCAAGTTAAATATATTATTTTTTTGGAGCAGAGCAAAATGCTGGAATTTCTCTTCCTGACAAAGAGCCTTTTATTGGACATTCATTATTGTTCCGCTAGAAACTGGCTTAGCCTTTCAATGTCTCCTGACTGACTTTCACTTAAGAAGGCCATAGGCGCTTCTTATGAACTAATAAAAATCCCCTTTGCTAGCCTCAAACTTAAGTCAGCAAAACACATTCTGGGATTGATCTTATTGCATACTGTACATTTCACATTTGACATCTAAAGAAGAAAATGATGGGTTGTCATTGACTAAAAGCTACAAGAAATCCCACATTTTTATGAATCATTCTTTGAATATCGAGCAGTTGGACACCTGTGCACAGGATAACAGAAGATTAGGGGACATTTTTGAAAAACTGGGACTTTATATTAACATATGTCAAACCTCTTGTTTCTTTTTTATTTGCAATGTTGCTATGTTCTAAAGTTTTGTAGTCTTTCTTGTCAACTCAACAATGCCCGTTGATTTTCTTTACAAATTTCTCACTTCTCTCTTGTTCACTTTGCTAAACTGGTTTCCGCCACATTCTCTTAATTGTGTTAATTATTTTCTGAACCTCTTCCTCTCTCTCAAAGCTGGAGTTATGATCTTTCCTCTTTTCATACTATTCTTAAGACCCCATTTTTAAAAATATGTTAATAATAATAATATTATAAAAAAGTTTTTTCTAAAATTTATGAAATTCTAACTGTTTTGTAGGTTGTATTTAACTCCTCAAAGCTGATATGCTATGAAAATTGACTCCAGTCTCATACTTTTACTAATGCATCCCTAAACAACTTTGAAGTTTCTTATATATTTTTAATCATATTCTGCTATTTTCTCCTTTTGGTCTCAGTGTGTCACATTTTATCCTCATCTTTCCCATTATTTCCCATATTTTTATATTAATAGATACATTAATGTTTCCATTGTTCATCTGTTAACATAAAGGGTTTTGCTTTAGGTATTGCTACCAAATGATTTTGGAAAACAGTCGGAAATTTTTAGAATTAGTTAACCTATACCATTGGTAGATCTCATTCTACAGACTAGTCTATGTCAAATGCTCAGCAGAACAAATTCACAAAGCCACAGCTAAAATCATTACTATCTGGGATTAGTCTTCTATTATGGTCAAACCCAAGACTGTTAACTTACCATGAGATACAGCCATGGTATCTACCCTCTGGATAGAGTTTGTTATTTTCCTTTTCTTTCCTTCTTTGTCTATATGTTCTTTCTGTGCTTCCAGTGGCACTTTTCTTTACTTTTTCTGATCTTGTCTGCTAGATCATTTGTTCACTGATGTGTTAAACCCCTCTGACACTCTAAGACCTATTTTACTGACTTATAAAGGGTTGAGGGGGTTAATTTTGGATGATGTTTGATGTGCAGTCAGGGTTCTGGTGTTTTTCATTAATCTGTTGTCTGCTATATTTTTATCATATTTTCTTTTACAGAGTAACAGTTTATTTTTTTAATAAGTAAATAATAGACTTTCTAGTAAAAAAGATCAAAAAATATATTAAAATGCTGTTGTATGTTTTTATCCATTTAAAGGATGAGTCAAGGGGGAACAGACATAATAATATCAAAAGTAAATTGTGATGTCTATCTGAGCCTCACTTTACAGGCAACTACACTAAGAAGATAGATAGATAGATAAAGGACACTAAATGATATATAGCTAGTGTGGAATAGCAGGGCGTGACACAGCCATCCTAACCTGACACAGACATGCCGAGACACGAATTGCCACACAACACGCATTTATGCATTTATTTACAGCTGGGAAAACCTTTCTTCTTCGCTCCCCTAAAGTACAGCACCCCAACACAGTCCTTTCTTCAGCTGCCAATTCACAGTCCTTCCGCCTCCACTCCTACCTCGCAAGCTTCGTCCTTCTTCCTCCCGACTCTAGCTCCTCGAATGGAGTGAGGCAGCTCCTTTTACTCCGCACCTGGGAGTGCTCCAGGTGGCTCATCAGTGTTACCTGGAATCACTCCCAGGTGTGGTGAGAGCCCAGTATAGGGCTCTGCAGTTCCCCCAGTGGTCACCATGGAGCCCAACAAACTCCAAGTACCAGCATGCCCTGAGGGAATCTGTGGTGCCAAAGCCACCCAGGAGGGCAGCCCTCTAGTGTCCTGGGGGAGGTACTGCGCTGCTGATACTCTCCTTGCTGATCCTTGCATGCAGTTGGCATCCCAGCCAGGTAATGGCCGTGGCCACCCGTCACAATAAATACTTTGTTTCTCCACTTTCATCAAGCTAAAAAATCACAATAGGCAATTTTAACTGTTATCTGTCTTTATCATTCTCTCTAGACCCAAGCCTTTCTTTTTTCCTAACAGTTAACTTTTGGCCAGATTGTTTTGATTTACCAGTAGACTAGACTGGAGCATTCTTTTAACACCATTGCTGGATTTCTTCTAAAGCCAACCCTGGGAATAACCAGTGGACAAAGGTACTCTATAATAGGCTATTGCTGGGATCCTGCAATGTTCACAGTTTCTTCTACTATTCCCATGGTAAATGGTAACATATATGGTGTCTTTATACTTAGTTTTTGTTAGCTGCTTCCCAATTATTTCTGTTTTATACAGTATCTGGCTTATGCCAAAGTACCCCTTTATGTACATACATTTTTTTACAGCTAGAGCACATGCAGGTTAAGTGATTTACAAATGTTCAAAGTGGATAAGTGGCTGGAACTAAACTGGCAAAACCAAATCCAATAACTTAGCTACAACACTAAAATGCCTACTACTCTTGTGTAACCTCTGTGCTGCCACATGGAAAGCCTGGAAAATGGTGCTGGCTTCAAGTAGTCCTCAAAGGTGTTGCTCTAGGTCTGTCAGTTGGGCATCCTTAAAATATGCTGGGTTGCTTATGTACTAGCATCTGTAGAGAATGCTTCAGGAGTGACATAAACTCTATGTCAATGACATTCCTACCAGGTAATGCACTATAATGGCTGGACCCACCCACCACTCGCAGTCCCTGTCATTCATGCAGAATAGCTCTCCATTTGCCAGTACAAATTCTCTGCCTGGTTCTTGCGTGGTCCGCATTCTGTTCTGTCTATTTCTGATTGTACATCTGTTCCTGACTACCACTTGGCAGCTGGGCAGCCTCCTACATATTGTATGTTGTAAATGAATGAGCCAGCGGAGAGGGTACAGAATTGTATACCCCCCTCTAATGCAAACATATGGTGTGAAAAACATCACCTCAGTGTTCCACCCTTTCCTAACCAAAAGCTATCCATTAAAAACCACCCTGGCCAACATGGCATTGCTTTTCTATCATATAAAAAATTCCTTAAAATAATTTAACACACAATTCTCAAACCCGAATAGTCTAGAGTTATGAGGAACTAAGCCAGATTTGAGGATTAGAGTTACAGATTCATAATTAATGTTTCTAATTCTTAAATACAGTAAAATGTGGAACTAACCATAGTGGAATAATAAAAATGTGTTCAGACTGATACTAGTCAGTTCTACCAAATGCAAAGTATGAGGTAGGTTTTCTAAACTCTTTAGAGTAAAGCACACCTTAATTTTGCTACAGTATACTGTACTTCTAAAATAGAGAAACCAAATTGATGAGGCAGTATTTCCTGGATTCAACTTTTGCTGTCTGGTTGCTGTCTGTTTGAAGTCCCCAAGTATTTATCTTCTCTAGATACTCTGCTTTTGATCTACATTCCCACGATCATGTTTGGTTCATTGGCGATTCTAAAATAAATGTGAGTGACTATGTGAGTGTGCTCTCTGACTTATAATTTGTTTAGAACATGCAAGTGGAAGACAGCAGAGAAGACCAGGAGAAGAAAAACTTATCTTCAAAGCCAAAACATAAAAGCAAAAATCAAAAGAAAGAAAACAAAAAAGAAAAAGGTCTATATACTAACTAGTCTAATTACCCCCAACTATTGTTAAGAAGCTAGTTTGCTTCTTAAGAAACGGAATCCAAAAACTTGACATACTAAATAGTATGAGCACAACAACTTCCTTGTCCACCTACGTAATGTCAAATGCAAAGCCCACATGACTGGAAATGGGTGTTCGATCTATAAATGAGTGGTTCTAAACCTGTTGGTTAGTGAAGAATTCTGGGGGGTATGTGATACAGCACAAAAAAATGCCAGGAGTAGTGACCATGAGCAAGAGCAGAGAGAGAATGACACACTGTGCAAGAGAAAAAGAGAAAAGCTGTCTCAATCGCAGTTACACCACTAGAAGTGCTTTCAGGGTTTGAATTTTGCACAGGATTGTGGGCATCCTGTCTGCTACCTAAATATGAATAATCTCAGTTGTACGATTTTTCAGGGCTACTGAAACAGCATACGTAGCCACCTTATGTTTAGCCCTGGAAAATGAAACAAAAATGTTAAATTTTTTTCAACAAGGAAAAAATGTATTATGTGTAACAAAAACTAAATAACAAAATGTCACCATAAATACAGTAGGAAAAGTATGCCTATTCTCCACTGCTGTACTGATGCAGATTTAGTGTACATCAGTTGTGTGAAATGTTTTAAAACAGTCACCAACACACAGCCCAACATCACAATCAGAAAAATAAAAGTGTATTTCTTTGTGCACTTTCTTATATTTTTTCTGTTGCTTGCTTACGAGAAGGTAGAATGCCAGTGCCTGAGTTGCATGGCCATTGTGTAATTGTAAGCTACTACAACGCAAGGGTAAGTGACTTCCATATTTCCCCTGACACATTAGAGAGCCAACGTCTTTCTTGTCCTTCCACTTTTTGCCATGCACCTGCTTAAACCATGATAGACCTTCATGCATCCAAATTCACCATCTGATGTTGGTGGTTTGGTCATACAATACTGTATGCATCATTTTCACCATCCATTTCAACATCTGTTGAGTAATTCACATTGACATCACTTTTGCTTGATTCAGCTAATGGTTCAGTTTTAGTTTGTTCTAAAGCTGTCTTTACAACTTTTTGTTTCAATGCCATTGTGTGATTTGGTTAAAGATTCTTCCATACTAATTTCATATTCATCAGTTACTATAGTGTGGCAAAATGTAAAAAAAAATGTATGATTATTTTGGCAGTTTAATATTATTTACCCATTAGATTGCAGCAGAATATTGTCCCTAGTATTATTTGGGCTTAACACTTTAGATTGGATCATAATATCTTATCCCTAGAAATACTCAGGCTTAACCATTTGTACATAGAATTCGGAACCCAATGAGGTTAATTACTGAAAATGAATCACTAAACACTACATTTGTATGTTTTATTAGGTTTCTTGAAAACAAAGTGATATTTATTGTTTAAATGATTCAATGAGTGAATATCTGTCTAGTCTAATTCATTCTGTACATTCAGTACATAATTCTGTATTAATATAAAGGCTTAAACAATAGTAAAGTCTCATCACTTGTGAGGGGCAACTTGAAAAAAATGTCTGTTTTATGCGAATTATAAAGTAACAATGTTAAATTGACAAGTTTAAGATATTCATAAAGTTGGGAAAATCTAAACTGGCAAGGAAAGATATGGAAAATGAATGACAGTTGTGTGACATTTGAATGAATTTGACTCGTGGATTTGAATGTACTCTTCAGTGAGTGTTATTGACCAGCTAATAATTTTACACTAATACAATCTCATGACAGTAAATGACATAAACCTGATAGTGATTTTCTGACAAACCTGATTTCAAAGGATTGCTTTTATAAAACCAGCATTGACATTCTAAATTATTTTGATATTTACTAATTCATGTGGTAATGGAATAATAATGTTTACATTTTTTATGTTTTAAAGCAGTGTTTATTTATCAAATAATTAACAGAACCGTAAGTGATTATAAGACAAATCAGGTAGTCCACAATTGTATCACTATTTATAAACACCACACTGAAATCTCCCACAGCAATAAAAAATACCCATTTGTTGTTACTATAAAAGGGAATTCCCCTCAACCCATGCCACATATGAAATTCATGCTCTAAACTATTTTTTTTAATTAAAAGTTTGCAATTTTAGTCCTTTCTATTTTTTATTCCATGCCAAACCAAACCATTGTTCATACATTAAAAAATAATGTATTAAAAAATTAGGTATACATATTAAAAATAAATAGGAAAAACACACAAAAACTATCCATAATACTTTGTTAAATGGTGGAATCACCATTAATTTTACTGAATCAGCCCGCAACCTAGGAGTTATCTTTGACTCTAGCATGTCATTTAAAGCACACATTACAAAGTTGTCCAAATCATGTTTCTTCCATCTTAAAAATGCTGGGAAATTAAGGTGCTTTCTAAATAAACAGGATTCTGAGAAATTAACTCATGAATTTATTTCTAGTAGGACTGACTACTGCAAAGCTGTGTTCACTGGATGTTCAAACTGTTCTTTATACAGCTTCCAGTTAATCCAAAATGCTGTTGCAAGAATTATTACAAGAACAAGAAAATATGAAATCATAACTCCAGTTCTTAAATCCTTACCTTGGCTCCCAGTTAGGTTTAGGGCAGATTTCAAAATCCTCCTTTACATATATATAGCCTTAAATGGCCAAGATCCGGCTTACTTGTCTGAACTTATCATGTCTTACAAACCAGAGTGTACATTAAGATCTCAAGATGCTGGTCTGCTTATGATTCCAAGTATTAATAAAATAACAGTGTGAGGTTGAGCTTTTAGTTACAGGGCCCCTAAACTGTGGAATGGTCTGCCTGCTACTATAAGAGGTGCCCCTTCGGTCTCAGCTTTTAAATCCTGGCTGAAGACTCACTACTTCAGTTTAGCATATCCTGACTAGAGCTGCTGATTAACTGTACAGACTGTATCTCTGTTGTTAGTCATTAGCACTAAAACATAAGTAACATGATTGTTATAATTTGTTACTAACCCTCACCTGTTCTGTTTCTCTTCTCAGTACTCAAATGTGGCACTTGCTGCCACAGCCCACCTGCCAAGTTGTTTTGCCTGCCTAAGGTAAAGTCATCCCTGATGGAGGACCACAGGAATCTTCGGGTAGATGTGTCCTTTCATTGGATTAGCTGGCCCAGCACACTCTCAGCTGTGGAATGACCAATTGGGGGAGGCAGGTTGATGGCTGAAGTCTCCAGGACTCTAAACAAATCCAAATCATATTATGTGATATCATCTACTGTTAAACTCTGCTCTGTACTTGTAATATTTTTATACTGTATTAATGATTACTTGTGTTACGTTCTGTGTATTGTATTGACCCCCTCCTTTTTGACACTCACAGCACACCCAACCTACCTGAACAGCCTTTCTCAAGGTTTCTTCCATTTTTTCCTTTCAAGGGTTTTTTGGGAGTTTTTCCTTGTCTTCTTAGAGAGTCAAGGCTGGGGGGGGGTGTCAAGAGGCAAGGCCTGTTAAAGCCCATTGTGGCACTTCTTGTGTGATTTTGGGCTATACAAAAATAAATTGCATTGTATTGTATTGTATTAAAAATATATAATATCTGTATGTGGATAAAAACAAATGGAATTTAATTTTACCTAATTAAGAGTTCAGTACTTAACAGTTTAATACAAAAACAAAAAAAAAACTGGTGGTACTTTCAAGGATTGTATGCCAAAAGAAACATTTGAGAACCCTTGCTATAAACAATATTGCGGCAATCATGCCACATCTTTGCAAAATGGCATCATCCATGAAAAAATAATATTTCAAAAATATTCTACAATAACTAAACAATGAGCAAAATAATAACTTTAAACTTGGGCTCATGTTCATGGCACTGTTACGGATATCTAATTTTGTTGGTCCGTGGGGCCGCGATAGGTCTGCAGATACCTTTCAACCCTAATTTGGATTACGTGGGTTTGAGAATGTTATGTTAGAAAGCCAATCTCCAACTGACTGAAATGTAATAAATGCAAGTTAGATATTTGTCTAAGATAATGCCTAAATACTGTGTAACTTAAGCCAAACCAAAGTTCATTCTCCAAAGATAAGGGTGCCTGTGGAAATATAAAAACAAGAGAGATGAAGGAGTTTTTGCATCCAAGATCAGGAAAATACCATTTACTGCAGGCACCACTTTGTCATTTAAATATAAATGCTTCTGGATATGTAGTGGTACAGCCTTTTGCTGTAGTCCTGTCATCAAGAAGTATATTTCAGCCATGAGACAATGAGAATGTCGGGTAGATGTGGTTATATAGTTCAGACACAGAAGGGGTGGAAACTAGGGATGAGACAGGGCTTGTTGCACTCTTCTAGGGCTGGGATGTCCAGAATTACAAAGAAACAGGTGGACACTTCACTCCCTGCATATACCAAATGCCCTATTCTGATGTAACCATTAGTTCTTCCCCAAAAGACGTGAAGAACGGTCATAAAATGGACACCGATTGATTTTGACCTGAGTTAAAGGAAGTAATTAAAATGAAGTACACCTAAATGAAACAGTTTATTAAATACCTCACTAAAAGAACTATCACTTATTTCATTATTGAAAAATGATATACATACAAGAGTCATCAGCATAAGAAGGACATCAAGTCAAGAACCACCAGGAGATTAGAAAGCTCGTGACACTCTCTTACACATTCACAGTCATTCGTATAATTACAGTTTAGTGTTGATGACTAACCTACAAATTTGGGATGTAGGAACAAACTGCAATATCAGGAGGAAAAAAGAGGCGGAAAAGGTGCAGGGTACACAAAGAGACAGTGCTGCTGCAAAATGAATTCAAGCCCCTTAAGCAGTTAGGTCTTCATGTTAACCACTGTGTGTTTCTGCATTAATCAAATTCTGAAGATATTTTTATAATACTTATATTATTATCTTTCCATCAGCTAGTGTGGGCATTCATTTGAAAAAGCCATATTAATTTTAAAAAGACAAGCAGTTAATCCAGTGTGAGTCAGAGAAATCTGTAGTAGTATGGTAACTACAGCAGGCATGTCAAACTCGCTACCATTGGTGGGCTGCTTCGACTGCCATACGTGTGTCAGTGGGCCGCACTGTAACAAATACTATTATACAAAGTTACTATAGCTTTCTTTCCAATACTGAAAACTTTAAAAAATGTTAATAAAACACTTAAAGTTTAAAGAAAAGCAATTTATTTCCATACAATCTCCGTACAACAGCATACAATTAGAGTCTTAGCCTCTTAGCTAGGTCCTTATATTATTATATTATATTCATTATGTTATATTCATTGCTTATGTAGGAGTCTTACAGTGTGAGATCTATTTCTTTTGTCCCGACACTTGGCATCTCTTGTTAGTAGCCAGTTCGTCAATATCAGGCTTGAAATCTTGTGCAGCTGCAACTTTTATGAGGGATGAAAGGTGCTCGGCAGTAAGTCTTGAGCGATGTGGAGTTTTGGTAGCTTTCATTAATGAAAACAATTGCTCACAAAGGTAAGTGCTTCCAAACATAGACAGTACTCTCAATGCCAACTTACGGATCTGCACATACGAGGGTGGCAGGAAAGCATACATGCCTGGCACACCAACTTTGTTGTATTTTGCCATTAGAATAGAATCTGACTGCAGTTCAATCAGTTCCATTTGGATTCTCAGGCGCATTCTCAATGTTGTAAGAGAATAGTGCAAAGTCCTGTTCGTGTGAACTGAAATCACGAAAACACTCACTGAATTCATTGCTTAGTAATTCAAGTTGGAAAACAAATCCTCCAAAAATCAATTTTACTTTACTAAGTTTACTTCAAAGTTTATATTGTAAAATAAGCCGATATGCAAAAAGCCCCCTGACCTACACTAATTTTACAAACTCAAAATCGCAAAAATTTGTTAATAAACAACTCACCAACTCCTTGCATCCACTTCAGATCTTCAACTGTAGTCTGCACTAACTGTTCGTTACAATACTAGCACAAAATTACATAAAACTAGAGCAAAAAAACATGAAAATATGCCAGCTATTACTACTCGTGATGGTCAGTTCTGCCCAGTGGCCAGTCTCAGTAGCCCAGCCAGTACTGTAGCCTGTGCAGGGGCGGTTCTAGGCTCGTGGCGGCCCTGGACAGAGAAAGAATCGGTGGCCCCTTCGCCCGCCAATGTCAATATGGTATCTTATGCACGGCAGATGGCCATGTCCATAGCGGAAACTGCCTAGCCGCCTCGTGCTCATGACACGCTTCTAGATGCGTGTGTCCGTTACTTAAAAACCAAGTGGCGGCCCATGATATTCTCATTACGGCAGAACGTTATAATACTACATATAGCTTACTGCTCTGACTCTAACAACATTAGTAAATACAGCGTACTAATTAACAAGAAACACAATGTTTTCCGGCCACATTGCCATCAGCTGTGTCGTTATTTTCTCTTTCTGTTTTATATTCAATATATATTGGCGTGGCGGCCCCTGGGATTTGGCGGCCCTGTGCAGGTGCACAGTTTCCACATGCCTAAGGCCGCCCCTGCACCAGGCTGCTGCAGCCTAGTTCGTGGCTGTACTAGCAGATGACGTTTCCAGTATCATACTGCCATGGGAAAACGCACTTTTGTCAGAAGGCAGAAGTAAGAAAAGTCAATAAGTAACGCCGAAGATGCAGAATGATTCAATCTCAAACAATAGTAATCATTTTGTACAAGTTTAGTGCCAACTAGGATCTGTCATGCGGGCCGCATGTGGAGGCCGTGTGCTTGAAATGCCTGAACTATCACACCTATTTTGTGTGATACAGTAAAATTAACCTCTTAACAATTATGTATCTATTAACTACCAGGGGTACCCAGCACTACCTGTATGGAAATTAAGTACAGCGCAGACACTACATACATTTTTGGAATGATACATAGCCTATGGTCTTCTCCTGCACAAATGGGAAATCTGTGCAAAATTTGATGGAGACAGGTTCAATAGTGTGGATGTGCATAGCGGAGAAACACAAATACACACTTAGCTTTATATATTTGATTAGATTTAACAACTAAATGCCATTTTATGCTTCAACTGACCAGAACTACCTTTATTAGCTTTACTAAAAATCCCAGCACCTTGTGATTTGTAATCCCTAATGCTGTTTTGACTGTAAAAAGTCTTCCTATTAGATATTCCTACAATATACTGTATGGACAATTCCATTTTTAAAGTGCTTTGTTTCTTATTGACATTCATGATTTCTTGACCTGGCATTCCCAGCACTCTTGGCTTCCATTTATACTGTATTCCATGAATTCCTTCTCAAATCACTGAAAAGGTAAAGTAAAGAATAAAAACCACATTAGGTATTAATATAAAATATCCACTAGCTAATGTGCCATGTATGCCAAATTGTGTTTTATTATTTCTTTCATTGCACCTGATTCCACGGTGAATGGGCTCAAGATGAATAGCAATTTATCACCTGGGAGGTTAAGGTTCTGGCTTTTCATACAATTTGCTTTCTGATAAAAAAAATACAAACAGTAGATTTAATTTACCCTATGTTTATGAATACATTTTAACCACATCCTGCGATGGGCATCTGTTAAGTTCACTTGCCAAGAGTAGAACCCAGTAACACATGGCAAGCAGTCAGTTTAAGAAAGCCCCATTGTACTTTTTAGCATGCAGTACTACAATTATATTAAAAAAATCAACATCTGCACTTTGAAACATTACAATTTATTTTTTAAATTAGAAGTTGATTATTTGTACAGTATTTGTCCACTTAATTTCCTTATTAGATGAAACTGAACCATATATAAAAACTGAAGTAACTGTTCATATATTGCAAGGGGTTTAGTAAATAATCAGTTCTGGAGCTTTGAAAACAAAATGAGCTTATGGTTTTATCCTTGTAAACATCTTGATAAACTGACCGCATCCTACATAGCAGATTGTAATACAAAACAATCAAAGCAACATTATTATTCACTCATTTTAAAATGCCTTTTTGTTGCCATAGATACACTGAAGCATTCTGCATGAAAGTCAGAGATCACATTATTCACATATCTTTTTAACCGTTTCTTTTGACCATTCAGACAGTGCATTAAAGTGACACAGTTTCTGATTGCTGTTGATAGAGATGGCTGTATCTTGAATACAGATTTACTTCTGCATGGCAGTTTAACTTTATTAAAGTACATATTTACAAAAACAACTTTGTACCTAAAGAGCTCTCAGCAGCAATTTTGAAGAATATGAGCTCTGCATCACTTATGAATTTGGATTTTCCACATGCCACCTGAAGGACGGGTCTAAGGCACATTAAGGTCATACAGGAAACCTGTGTCTCTGCCAGGATTTAAAATGAAAACTTGAACAGCTTAAGAATTACTGATCAACCCATCTTCTTAATATTTTTGTCTGCCTAATTTAATTGTCTGTCCATGTTTGATGCAAAAATTAAGCCAGCGCATGTTTCATTAAATTTAATATATGGGGGTACAAAGAGAACATTTTATTTAGGGAGACCGCCTTTCTTTCATGAATTTTATTATTTTGTCTTAATTGTTATTGTGCCTTATTCTCTTGAATTGCAAGTCCTACATGTGGTGATGAATTTATTAAAATCTATGCTCAGTAACCATTTTACTGCCAAAAATACAGGCATGGTCATTAAAGCCGTAAAGAATGTCACACAGGGTTCAGCATGTACATAACTGAATAAAATGTTCATTTAGCTGTGGAGGCTAAGTATATCATTAACACATCATTAGAAAGAAGCATAACCTTTTATGAATTTTTGAAATTTCAGAATCTTTTAGCATCAAACAAAAGTAAAATCAGTTTTAGCCTGGAAGAAATGTTGAAATGCACATGGCTTCTAATATTATTTATAACCAATGTTGAGTGTGCAATTGATTTCTGGTATTCTATGCCCATCTACAGTTCTTGAGAAAAAAATATAATATATCAACTGCTACACTACAGGCATATAAATGAGCAAATCTGATATATCTCAGTGACTGAGGCTTTTCTGGCAGCTGTTCATGTGCAAATATTCATTCTTATCCCTATTCAGTGAATTGCACAGAATGGTTTTGATGTTTCTGTTTGACATCCATCCTTCTCTTGAATTCTATGGGAAAAAAGGAATCGCTTTTTCAGGTGATTCCTGTTATTGCTGCCTCTACCTTACCTTTCTGCTGCTTAATATGCAAAAAGACCCACCAGCCAAGCCATTAGAGCTGAAGCTATAAAATGCCACTTTTAGTTTCTACTGTGGGACCACAAGCAGGCCATTTAACCTGCTTGTGCTAAATGTGTAGCAAAATATTTCCCATCTGGAATGCTTAGGTTTGATATTACTTGTGACTGGTACTGCATAAAAAATTGGACTGATATATTGGATACAGCTTGAAAAGTACATGGATAATAGTTTTGAATTTTATGGATGCAGTTTATTTATTTTATAACACTTATCCAATATTCAATAAAACATCTACAGTTATTAAGCATAAAAGAATGGGACATGAGAGGAAAGCACTTAATTTTCTAAAAGAGATGTACCGATACACTTTAACAGAACATTTAGGAGAGTGGCAATGTGAATATTTTCCTTGGCCTCTATCCACTAATTGAATTGCTTAGTGCAGAAAGCTGAACCATTAAAATTGACTTTTCAGTGATCACCAACTATTTCACAATACTAATATTGCACCAGCTTACATTTCTGTACTTGTGGCAATAAATACAAAGATTTAGCCATTAGTGTTATACTCTACATTTATGAGCAAAGAGGGAATTTAGATTAGTAGAACTGGTATGGAGCAATATGCATTTTATTAAAGTGGTTGTACAACACGATACTTGCTTAGAAAATATTATTAATATTCATTAAATTAAAAGAGGGCAGCACAGTGGCAATGCTGCTTCGCAGTAAGGAGACCAGGGTTCGTGTCCCAGATTCTCCCTCCATGGAGCTTGCATTTTCTCCCTGTGTCTGGATGGGGTTTCTCCCAAAGTCCAAAGACATGCAGGTTAGGTCAACTGGTGATGCTAAACTGGCCATTGTGTGGTGTGTTCATTCTGTGATAGAGTGGCACACTGGCCAGGGTTTGTTTCTGCCTTGCATCCTACGCTTCCTAGGATAGGCTCCAGCCCTCCACAACCCTACTCTGGCTAAGCCAGCTTAGAAAATGGTGTGACATGATGTTATATTAAAATAATTTACAAGAGCTGAAGCTAAAGCTATACAATGATATTATTTTGGTAGCATCTAGTAAAAGGCCAGAAACTAACCTTGCCAAGAATGTCATTGCTTTGCAGAAAACATTTTTGTGCTCATTCCCACTGGGCCAAGACAGACTTACTAGTTATCATACCCTGTGCATCTCCGGGATGTGAAAAAGTTAGGGGGAAATGTGTAACCTTCACACATACAGTGACTGGGGCTGGTATTGAACCCAGTCTCTCAGAGCTGGGAGGTACCAGCCATACCAACCATGTTCAAAGTAGAGTTGTACACTCAGGCATGTTTAACACTGAATGACAATACAATGTCACATCATGATTTTAAGTTATTGCTCCTTATATACAAAATATTTATCATTTAAAGAAAGCTGCAGTATATTAAACCGTTATGATGGAACCAGGGGTGTCAGCGAGTCCCAAACCCCGAACACGAACACACAAACAGTCCTGGGTTCACATAATAGAAGGTTTATTTAGTACACTTCCAGAAAGTAACAAAAACACACTAACACAGATTCTCTCTCTTTCACTCCACAATACCTATCTTCTTCTTACCACCACACTGCCATCCTCCAGTTGAGTATTCCTCTATGTCCTCCCAGCTCTGACTTGCCTGGATTTGGTTCCCAAATGGGCGCCATCTAGTATCGGGGGAATAACACATCCCCTGCACCGTCTTTCATAACTGATGGGTTGTCTATCCATCCCTTCTGGCCATTTCTCTTGGGTCTGGTTCCTTCTTCTCCCCTGGCCGGGATGCCCATCCAACCCATGTTTCACTGACACCGTTTAACGTAAACTACTACTTATTCTTCAATAATGCTAAAAATTACTTTCAGAAGATTCCAGTACTTGGCATTCTTCTGCATTTCAGTTGAATAATTAATTAACTGAAAAAAATAATCACATGGTAAGTAGTTTAGAATATACAGAGCAGAGATACTGTCTGCCGAAAAAAATCACCTGTAATTACCTTTTTCTGTGTTCTATTAGGGGCAAGGGTGAAAAATATGGCAATATATAAGGTACAAACAAAAAAGAAACAGCCTAACATACAACTCATTTTGTACATATAATTCATTATTTGGAAAGTAAATAGCCAGAAATTGTAGCTACTATGGTAGACATTTTCCTGATTCCTACTCTGGTTGATCATTCATACCAAACCACCAAGATCGCCCACAAATGAAGGGATTTTATTTCCAATACTAGACTAGAAGGTGCTTGTGCACATCATCAACAATCACTCCATCTTTATTTTAAAAAGCCTTTCACCAAGCTCATTATCGCAGGGTGCTTTACAAAGTGTTTAAGAATAAAGTTTAACTCAACTAGAGAACATTAGGCTATACAAGATTTAAATAGATGATAAATAAAAAATTATTTTTCAAACACTGCAATTAGGTTACAAAAATAAAAAAATAATGTGCACATGTTGGTTGACTCAAAGGCTGGACAAACAACACGGTCAAGTCAGTAATAACATGGTAGTATTGGTATTGGTTCTTATTGACTCAAACATTAGTAAGAAAATAAGTTAAACACAAATATATCAAATTACATTGCAACAGAGATGGATTTTGAAGATTAAAATTGGTTTATGAACAAACCTTGGAAGGGAGTTTTATAAGCAACTGATAATAGCCAGAAGGATGTTGTAAGCCAATCCAAGCAAGCCAAACAGTAGTGAGAAAATGAAGTCAGGAATTTCGCGCTTTGTATGTCAACAGTAATAGGTTGAATATGTTTCAGCAATGGAAAAAGGAAGTCATGTGTTGTTGAGCCTGGACAAGGAGAGTGTGTTCATTTTATTTTGTCATTATACTTCATGCTGAAAGATGAATGGAAACAGAATTGTACCAACTGAACCATAAAGTCATGAAAGTGTGAAAAAATATCCCTTATTGGAGGAGTTAAGTGTAGGCAAAGCCATAATCTACAAAGTAGGTTTGGTATATGTAAAACTTGGGTGGGCAACCGATAATTCTGAGCTCAGAAACATGAATAAATAGTACTAGTGTGGTGCATTGGAACTTATCACTGAAGATGTAAAGGAAAATAGAAAAGGTGCATTCCATATTGGTTAACTTCACAAATCTTTAAACAAGAACATTTTAGGTAACAAAAAGCAATTATGACAGGCGTACATGTCAAGTGTGTCAAAATCAACAAACAGTCTCTAATAATCATGAGGATTAGAGTGAACTAGTGCAATAATATTGACAAATTGTGAATAGCTAAAAAGTACACACCTCAAAACAATAAAATAAACAGTCATACATTCTGCATAAGGGGTGGCACGGTGGCGAAGTGGGTAGCACTGCTGCCTCGCAGTAAGTAGACCCAGGTTCGCTTCCCAGGTCCTCCCTGTCTGAGTTTGCATGTCCTCCTCGTGTCTACGTGGGTTTCATTCGGGTGCTCTGGTTTCCTCCCACAGTTCAAAGACATGCCAGTTAGGTTAATTGGCGATTCTAAATTGTCCCTAGTGTGTGCTTGGTGTGTGTGTGTGTGTGCGTGCCCTGCAGTAGGCTGGCGCCCTGCCCAGGGTTTGTTTCCTGCCTTGCACCCTGTGTTAACTACAGGGTCACAGGGGTCTACTGTAGCCAAGATATAGCGGGTTGGATAATAGATGGATAGACATTCTGCATAATGGACACTAAAGTGAATATGTGCTACATAAAGTCAAGCAACTTCATGAAGAATCCACAATAACAACATAATACCAATAAAAGACAATGCACATTGATATAAAAGTATAAAATGTAGCTTTTTTTGTTTATGTTTTTTTCTTTATCACTTTTTGATAAAATCTTGGTTTGTTTTGTTTAATTATCTGTGCTGTGTTTTACTTCCTTCTTCTGTTTTATTGTTGGTTGGTCCATTATGCTGAAATCATTTTTTGTAAGTCCCACTTACTTGAAAAGATGGGAAAGTTGAATTTTTTTAAAGAGATGTTATAGCAGAATAGGAGATTTGTGATATGAAAAAGCACAATTGTCTTCAGAAATATGGACATCTCCCAAGAGTGACCTTGATAGAGAAGCGGGACTTTAACAGACATAGGGGATGTCAACATATAAGGACTGGGTGAGTCACATTTAACAGGTGTATTTCTGCTGGATGGAAAGCCACAGGGAGTGTGAATGATTTCTTTAGTTAGGCCAGCACCACATTATCAACCTTTGCTATAATTTTCAGGCATAGCCTTCATTTACATAATCTTAAGAAAATCAGAGACAGTCACAGCATATGTCCATTACAGTCAATAGTGATGTGTGGAACTACCATCAACACAGTTATAACACTTTTGAAAAGACTCTACAACTCTCTGTGATTCTTGATTAATTTTCACACAAGTCTTAAGGGTCACAGCTCATAGGCATATATTTTGTGTCTCCAAAAGTTATCAGGCAACACAGTAAGAATTTAACCAGTAGAACATTATATGCAATGCCTATGAACATTGAAGAAGAATGGCAGTGGCAAGGAAGTAGGAAAGAAAGTGATGCGCACTGTGGAATTGGAGGAGAAGCTCTTTGAAATTTTAATTTGTTTAGTGCTTAATTTTATGCAGTATTCCTCTTATCCCAATGTGCTCCATCATTGCGTTTTTACATCAACCTTTTTTTTGTTTTTTTCCACTGTGATTTTTAAGGATATGACTCCAGCTGAAGTTCAATCTATGGACCTGTCAAGTTCATCTCTTCAAAAGGAAAGCTCTGTGGTTTACCAAAACTGCCCTTTATACTAAACAATATCACACATCACCCTGCTGCTTTTTGCTTATGCCCTCTTAAGCATAATTGCTGTGAATCAAAAATAAAGTGGGCTTTACTGGTACAGCAGTCACAAATCGGCTCATCTGAAAATTCAGTGCTGTCCACAGCTAAATTTATTTGGGGGCTGACTTATGCTTCATTGACTGTGATGTGTTATTGATATATGTGATGCTCATAACGGGAGTAGTGAAGACGGTGAGGGTTGGGTGTGGGCCCTTTTGAGTTTAGAAACCCTGGGACCATGGAGGTCTTATTCCGGCCTTGTCAGTGGCATGATTTGCATCAATCTTAATTAAAATGGCACAGCCTGTACTAATTTTTGTATTTAAAATATACACCTAATGCCATCTTATGCTGCTGCATAAAAAAACATGCAACAATTACTTTTATGTTAATAGTTTAAGTTTATTTACAAGTAGAAAGGTCAATGGGGTACTTCAACTTTTAGTAGAGTACATTTTTGCTTGTTTATTTGTACTTTTACTTTTAAGTTAATTGTTTGAGTACTTCCTCCACTACTAGTGTCAACAAAAGCTGAGATAAAGGCAGAATCCAGGGATCAATAAAAGTCAAAATCAAGAACTAGAAGGACTAACTTGGTGAAAAGTCACCTAAAATGTATTGTTTAGGTGTATCTGATAGATTGCAGAAATGTCAACAAGACAAAATCTTGTAAACTGTAAAGAAAAGAAAAACGCTAGAACTGGTGAAGCACTGTCTATGAATTAAGTGAACTGAAACTGGGGTGGGGTAAAATGTTATGCTTTTCTAAATATTGTCATTCTTTAGAGTTGTATCATCTTAAGTTGAGTGCTTTACTTGTTGACCATGGATAGAGCTGATGGTTGGGCGAGTTCTTTAATTTTCTTACCTGCAGATTGTGTCCAAGCCTGCAATATTCATTTTTATTCACTGCCTTGTGCTTGTGAGGAATGCTATGGCTTTCTTGTATAAAATATATTAGGATGTGGCTGCCAGAGCACAGTAAAACCAATAGGGTTAATTTAGTAACATTTTAAAATGTATTAACCTATGGACTTTCAGTTTAAGGATTTCAGTGACAATAGCAACAATGTATAAAATTACATAGGAAGATGAAAAACAATCCTGCAAAATCACATGGTCAAGACTTCAATTTTAATGGGGCCAGGCAGATCTGAGCCTACCTATAGCTTGGCCCCAAAGTAAAAACTGTGACAGACTCTACAATTGCTGTGTAAAAATAGAATATACATGTTGGGATAGTTTAGGTTGAAAACTCAATGCTAATACCATAGTAGGTCAATGTCTTTTTTTGTTATTTTTATTAATTTTAATTAAAACAAATAAAAATCCATACAATCAAATAAAACTAAACAAACCAAAATTCACCCCCTCACCAAAGAAAGAGAGGAGAGCCAGCCAAGAAATCTTTGAAGCAGAAAGGAAGGAAGAGTATCCTTTTCCCTGATATAGAAGATTATTCTAAAATGTCATTGATTAGATCCTGCCATATTTTCAAAGAGTTTTGAACAGATCCTCAGAGCGAGAATTTGACAGTTTCAGACAAAATATAACATTAGTTACATGCAGAAGTAAAGGTGGTGGGGTGGGATTCTTCCAGTTGAGCCAGATAAATCTATGTGCTAGTAGTGAGGTAAAAGAAACTACAATTTGTTTTTCCACTTAGTCCACTTTGTATGATTTGTCTCCACTTTAAGCCCATCTGGGAGTACACTGAACATAGCTGTTAATGGGTTAGGAGTGATTGTGACACCAAGGCTATCTGATAGGCATTTTTATCCAAAACAATGTTAATTTGGTGCTCCCCAAAACCCAATGAGGATGGAGATAGATTGCAATGTTGACAGTTTTAATATTGCCCTGGAAACATTTTGGATAGTTTTAATTGTGATAAATGCACACAGATAAATGTCAGCTACAGAAACTTTGAAACCTGACCTGAATGGTTACCTTGCTTTGTATAAGAAAACCACTTTGCTACTCAATGTGCCCTATGATAGAATGGTGCCTCTTTCAGACTCATTTCTGTTTGATGTCTGATGCTGGCAGGAACAACTACTGTATGGTTTTCTGTGACCCTGTACTAAGTACATTTACAGCTTAAATACGGTGTATGTTTTTCCCCAGGGAAAAAAATGTATGAATTATATGGATATGAGGTCTAGAATATTTTTTCTGATTTCCATCACTTCACATTGTAAATCCATCATCCTTCAATTTTTGAACCAGCCCAATTCAGATTGTGAAGCAGATGTGAAGCAGCAGTACCAACCCCATGTCACTGTGGTTCCTGTAACTCCATTATAAAATTAGAAACTGAAGTGCTGTTACCATTTACTTGAAGTGATTTTTTTTTTTTATTTTAATACACTGTGTAAAAACATTTTTAATGCTTGAATATGTTCACTTATCTATGATAGTCTATACAGCTCTGATGTTCATGAAACTAAAGATTCAACACATAAAAAGCTGATTATGCAATGTTTATTTTTTTCCTTGCTTGTACAAAATAAAAGCATTTTCTTACTACTCAAGATATATTATGCTATATTAAAAAGAATTTCCTGTAAGGTAGCTGTTTGAAAAGAGTTCACAGAAGTGTGTTCAAAAATGATATTGTTTTCTTATTAGGTAAACAGAGCATACTTTTACGCTTTAGAAAACATTCGCAAGCCACAGATGGCAGCACTATACATTGGGCAACTAAAAGCCTTGAGCACTTTTTGCAAATATGTTTTCACTGTCAAGATACTCATTCATTCAACAGATCTGTCACTCATTTAAATTGTAGACTCTTGAATTTTATTTGAAAGAAAATCTTTACTCCATAGCTCAAAGTACTGTATATTAAGAAAATGGCTTTTTTGTTTTCTGAAGAAATTAAGGAAGTAAAGCAGGAAACTCAATCAAATTAATCAGTGCCTCAAATCAAAACAATATGCAAAACATCCTGATTTTAGGCTATTTGACCCATTATCCAGACAGAATTTGCAAAAGACTTTTATATTCTCTAAACAGTTCAATCAATCAAGGAGATATGAGTTTTACTTGTACCCAATTTAACCCTTAAAACATTATGATTAGGGGAGGGGTACATGAGTCATCCCTGAATTCAGTGAGTCAAGTAAAACAGTAATAAAGGTTTATTTAAATAAATGCAAGTCTTGGTTATATAATGAAAAGAGAACACAATGGACAAAACAAACTTGCTGCACATCTGGGCCTACTTATAAAGGTTACTACGCTGCCTAACTACAGAGGAGGCTCGTCCACTGCACGACTAAAGAACATTCCTCTGTGATGCCTCCCATACCTATCCTACCACATCAATGACAAACTCCTTCTTCTCAATAAGATCTTTTCAAGATCGTTATGTTTAGGACCAGAGGCTTTATTTAGCCCTATGACTGACGTCACTCTCACCCTGATTTACATTCAGGTCAGCTGTTGGTTAAATTTCTACCAGGGACATAAGGCTTGAACTCCACTTAGTGAAGGAACCAAAACTAGATAGAATGCCAATCCATCACATTGCAAAGTTGTGCACACTGGGTTAAATAACAGTCAGCAATTAACCTGAGATGATAAGAGAAACAGGAATACCCAGGGATATTCAATGCAGACATGGGGAAAAAAATGCAAACTCCACTTAGCGATTCAGACTCAATCCACTGGTCTTGTGAGGAGGCAGCACTCACCACTTCTTCCATGATCTATACTAATAAAAGGCAAAGCCCTCACTCACTCACTTCACTGACTCATCACTAATTCTCCAACTTCCCGTGTAGGTGGAAGGCTGAAATTTGGCAGGCTCATTCCTTACAGCTTACTTACAAAAGTTGGGCAGGTTTTATTTCGAAATTCTACGCGTAATGATCATAACAGGAATGTATTTTTGTCCATATACTGTAATGGACTTCAGTTTCATGGCCGTGGGGGGCGGAGTTGCGTGTCGGGTCATCACGCCTCCTACATAAGTACGTAGAGAACAAGAAAGACCTCCAAAGACCGCTGAATAAAAAACGCCATTTCACAATTGAAAAGGCAGAAAAAGATTATGAACCGAGTAATGCATACAAGCATATTCATAAGTCCAGCTACTGCGGAAATAAAGCACGGTGTGAACCGTAAGTTTACATTAAGTTTACAGACACACTCCCGCTGCCGTTTGTCATGCCTACCACGGATGACGGTATTCGCGAGATACAAGTTTATTGAGAAGACACGAGGTATAAACGAGACTTTGGATCACTTTGTAATGGAGTTAAAATTGCTGTAGCAAGAAACTGAACAAAACGTTAATGTTTTACTTTTAATAACTTAGAAAGTACATTTTATTTTTTTCCCTTACACTCAGTGAGTGAGGCCAATGCTTATTCATAAGTGCAGCTACTGCGGAAACAAAGAACAGGGTGAACCATAACTTTACATTAAGTTTATAGACACACTCCTGCTGCCGTTTGTCATGCCTACCACGGATGACGGTATTCGCGAGATACAAGTTTATTGAGAAGACACGAGGTATAAACGAGACTTTGGATTACTTTGTAACGGAGTTAAAATTGCTGTAGCAAGAAACTGAACAAAACGTTAATGTTTTACTCTTAATAACTTATAGACTACATTTTATTTTTTTCCCTTGCATTCAGTGAGCGAGGCCAATGGGTGATCAGTTATCTATACTAATAAAAGGCAAAGCCCTCACTCACTCACTCACTCACTCACTGACTCACTCACTCACTGACTCATCACTAATTCTCCAACTTCCCGTGTGGGTGGAAGGCTGAAATTTGGCAGGTTCATTCCTTACAGCTTCCTTACAAAAGTTGGGCAGGTTTTATATCGAAATTCTACGCGTAATGGTCATAACTGGAAGCAGTTTTTCTCCATTTACTGTAATGGAGATGAGCTTCAACGCCGTGGGGCGGAGTTTCGTGTGACATCATCACGCCTCCCGTAATCACGCAGTACATAGAAAACCAGGAAGACCTCAAAAAGCGCTGAAGAAAACATGCATTATATAATTGAGAAGGCAGCGAAACAATAAGAAGCGAGCGAGTGACATATACAACCATATTCATGAGTTCTGCTACTTCGGAAACAAAGCACGATGTAAACCTACACTTTAAATTAAGTTCATAGACAGGCTGCCGCTGGCGTTTGTAATTTAGTGCCTGCCCATATAAGGCCGTCCGTCAGCGGCAATCCAATAGCAAACTGCCACGGGTAAATATTCACGGGTGAAGGACTGTGCTTATGGAGAGGAAGATGAGATGGTCAGGGTGGTGTTTGACACAAACTCAGCGAAACTGCGAGAGAAAGTTTTAAGTGCCAGGACTAAGGTAACATTAAATACAGCCATGGACATAGCGAGATGGCACCAGCACAGCTGGGAACCTTCGATGCATGTACACGAGTGGCTCCGTGAACTGGCGCAGTGCACAGATAAAAGCAACAGTTCCAAAGAGCTGAACAAAACCGAATTACACAATTGAAAAGGCAGCAAAAAATATGAAGCGTCTTATACATACAAGCATATTCATAAATCCAACTACTGCGGAAACAAAGCACACGTTGGAAAAAGTCAATGTCCGCTAAAGGAAGACAGTGTAAAAAACCCGTGCATGCAGTGTGTCAGGTCTCAGATAAAGAAGAAGACGAGCTGTTTATTGATGCAGTAAGAAACGAATCGATGAATGAAACCTGTCATCTTTACAGCGATTGACAAACACGGAATGTAACTTGAACACAACACATCCTACAAATACGAACCTGATTGAAAGAAATAATGATAATCAAATCCTTGATGACAGCAACACTCAGTAACACTCACAAAACAAATACTGTATATTGACAGTCATGTTACGTTATTTTTAAAATGTTCCCTTTTCTTTTCTAGCTTTTTAACACACTACTTCTCGCTGCGATACGCGGGTATATATATATGTATATATATATAACCCGATCTACATACTCGAATAATGGATACTTTATTAGCCATCAATGATTGTTTTGGTAAAGCCATACTCAGTGTATTCATTAGATGAGCGGTAAAAAGTAAGAGCGAGGGAGGATGACTTATTGAGGCATGCAGGCTGTAGTGCGTCAACTCTATCTGAATTGCGCGATCACATTTGAAAAAATATATCTTTTCAAGTTCTATTTAGTCCATATGTGTCAAACTCAAGGGGCGGGCCACATCCGCCCAGCGTGTAATTATATCCGCCCGAGATCATTTTATATACTGTATTATTGTTATTAAAGCCGGGTATATGAAGCGCTGGTAACACAATAAACTACAGATCCCATAATGCAGCGCTTCAGCTGCCTTGCCGAACAGTTACGCGTTAATCAAGTCTACCTTAAGATGCTGCAAGTTATTGCGAAGCTAGCTCACACGATGCTGAAGAGAAAAGTTGATTCTGAAAATAGAGCCTTTAAAACCGATGGGAGGCTGAGTATATGTTTACTGAACCCGTGTGTCTCATTTGTGGAGCTAATGTGGCTGTAATTACAGAATTTAATCTAAGGCGGCACTATAAAACAAAACATCAGGGTAACCTGAAAACCTGAATGCAATGCAGAAGATACAGAAAGCAGAAGAATTAAATAAGAATCTGACACTTCAGCGGACGTTTTACCCGTGCACAATCACAAAGTGATTTCAATTGAGCTGCTTTTATGGGAGACACAACCACTTGCCCCACTTTCCCTATTACCAAGTAATGTTAAACCAAGTCGTCACTACGGTGTTCCCAAATACGCACTTTGCTGATAAACTGGCGCACTGAGTTTGCACGGCGCTTTGGTGACTTTGAAGAACAAAAAGTCCGTCTACATGCGGCTCGAACCTTGTGCATGTTTGGTAGCACATATCTGTGTGAGAAGCTCTTCTCAGTGATAAAGACTAACAAAACAGCACACAGGAGTCGCCTCACTGATGAGCACCTGCAATCCATCCTGAGAATCTCCACAACACAGAACCTCACACCAAACAGAAACGAACCTGTTGCCAAAAAAGATGCCAGGCGTCCAGCTCTAAAATGACATATGAGCAAAGACAACTGAATGATTTGATTTGTTATTGCTGAAAGGAACACATTTTATTTATATTTCCAGGTTTTGTTATGCAGCATGTTCATATTTGAATTTGTATAATTTTGACAGGATATATTTTTATGGAGAGCAAAATCTTTTGGGATATTTAAAATCTAAGTTTATTTTTATAAAATATAAAATTACATAAGAGTAAAGAAATTTGAATGTTTGTTCTTTTAATGTTTACTTTATTTCTAACTTGTATAATTTAGACAGGATATATTTTTATGGAGAGCAAAATATTATAAGTTGTTTAAGGTTTGAGTTGATTTATTCAGGAATAATATTCCTGTCTGTTTTTACCATTCCTACCAAAGATATTTCTGTCGACTAAATAAAAATTCCTTCTATTTAAAATTTAAATAGAACTTGAACAAATCGATAGTTCATAATATCCACAGACTTGCGTAAGAGCGGGTGTCATCCGTTTTAACAAACAGCGTATTGCACTGATCTGAAATAGCTGTGTGTGTATATATGTAGATATGTATGTATATGTATATATATGTTTATATATGTGTGTGTGTATGTATATATATATATGTATTTGTGTGTATATATGTGTGTGTATGTATGTATGTGTGTATGTATATGTATGTGTATATGTATAGATATGTATATATATATGTTTGTGTGTGTGTGTAAATATATATATATATATATATATATATATATATATATATATATATATATATATATATGACAACAACACTCATCACTCACAACAGTGACAAAACAATAACATTGACAATCATGTTACGTTATTTTCAAAATGTTTCCTTTTCTTTTTCATTGCTTCTTTAACACACTACTTCTCCGCTGCGAAGCCGGTATTTTGCTAGTCTATACTAATAAAAGGCAAAGCCCTCACTCACTCACTCACTCATCACTAATTCTCCAACTTCCCGTGTGGGTGGAAGGCTGAAATTTGGCAGGTTCATTCCTTACAGCTTCCTTACAAAAGTTGAGCAGGTTTTATATCGAAATTCTACGCGTAATGGTCATAACTGGAAGCTGTTGTTCTCCATTTACTGTAATGGAGATGAGCTTGAACGCCATGGGGCGGAGTTTCGTGTGACATCATCACGCCTCCCACGTAATCACGCAGTACATAGAAAACCAGGAAGACCTCCAAAAAGCGTTGAAGAAAACATGCATTATATAATTGAGAAGGCAGCGAAACAATAAGAAGTGGCGAGTGACATATACAACCATATTCATGAGTTCTGCTACTTGAAACAAAGCACGATGTAAACCTACACTTTAAATTAAGTTCATAGACAGGCTGCCGCTGGCGTTTGTAATTTAGTGCCTGCCCATATAAGGCCGTCCGTCAGCGGCAATCCAATAGCAAACTTCCACTAAATATTCACGGGTGAAGGACTGTGTTTATGAAGAGGAAGATGAGATGGTCAGGGTGGTGTTTGGCACAAACTCAGCGAAACTGCGAGAGAAAGTTTTAAGTGCCAGGACTAAGGTAACATTAAATACAGCCATGGACATAGCACGAGATGGCACCAGCACAGCTGGGAACCTTGATGCATGTACACCGAGCGGCTCACGTGAACTGGCGCATTGCACAGATAAAAGGCAACAGTTCCAAAGGCTGAACAAAACCGAATTACACAATTGAAAAGGCAGCAAAAAATATGAAGCGTCTGATACATACAAACATATTCATAAATCCAAAACAAAGCACACGTTGGAAAAAGTCAATGTCCCACTAAAGGAAGACAGTGTAAAAAAAAAACCCGTGCATGCAGTGTGTCAGGTCTCAGATAAAGAAGAAGACAAGCTGTTTATTGATGCAGTAAGAAACGAATCGATGAATGAAACCTGTCATCTTTACAACGATTGACAAACACGGAATGTAACTTGAACACAACACATCCTACAAATACGAACCTGATTGAAAGAAATAATGATAATCAAATCCTTGATGACAGCAACACTCAGTAACACTCACAAAACAAATACTGTATATTGACAGTCATGTCACGTTATTTTTAAAATGTTCCCTTTTCTTTTTCTAGCTTTTTTAACACACTACTTCTCCGCTGCGATACGCGGGTATATATATATGTATATATATATATCCCGATCTACATACTCGAATAATGGATACTTTATTCCCAATCAATGATTGTTTTGGTAAAGCCATACTCAGTGTATTCATTAGATGAACGGTAAAAAAGTAAGAGCGAGGGAAGGATGACTTATTGAGGCATGCAGGCTGTAGTGCCGTCAACTCTATCTGAATTGCGCGATCACATTTGAAAAAATATATCTTTTCAAGTTCTATTTAGTCCATATGTGTCAAACTCAAGGGCCGCGGGCCACATCCGGCCCGGCGTGTAATTATATCCGCCCGAGATCATTTTATATACTGTATTATTGTTATTAATGGCCCGGGTATATGAAGCGCTGGTAACACAATAAACTACAGATCCCATAATGCAGCGCTTCAGCTGCCTTGCCGAACATTTACCGCGTTAATCAAGTCTAGCTTATGATGCTGCAAGTTATTGCGATGCTAGCTCACACGATGCTGGAGAGAAAAGTTGATTCTGAAAATAGAGCCTTTAAAAACCGATGGGAGGCTGAGTATATGTTTACTGAACCCGTGTGTCTCATTTGTGGAGCTAATGTGGCTGTAATTACAGAATTTAATCTAAGATGGCACTATGAGACAAAACATCAGGGTAACCTGAATGCAATGCAGAAGATACAGAAAGCAGAATAATTAAATAAGAATCTGACACTTCAGCGGACGTTTTTACCCATGCACAATCACAAAGTGATTTCAAGTGAAGCTGCTTTTATGGGAGACACAAATGCACCTTGCCCCACTTTCCCTGTTGCCAAGTAATGTTAAACCAAATCGTCACTACGGTGTTCCCAAATACGCACTTTGCTGAGTTTGCACGGAGCTTTGGTGACTTTGAAGAACAAAAAAAGTCCGTCTACATGCGGCTCGAACCTTGTGCATGTTTGGTACCACATATCTGTGTGAGAAGCTCTTCTCAGTGATAAAGACTAACAAAACAGCACACAGGAGTCGCCTCACTGATGAGCACCTGCAATCCATCCTGAGAATCTCCACAACACAGAACCTCACACCAAACAGAAACAAACTTCATGCCAAAAAATGAAGTATTGAAGTAGTATATATATATACTAGCAGAATACCCGCGCTTCACAGCGGAGAAGTAGTGTGTTAAAGAAGGTACGAAAAAGAAAAGGAAAAATTTTAAAAATAACGTAACATGATTGTTAATGTAATTGTTTTGTCATTGATATGAGTGTTGTTCTCATATCTATCTATATATATATATATGTTGTTCTCATATCTACCTATATATATATATATATCTTATCTATCTATCTATATATATATATATATATATATATATATATATATGTTGTTCTCATATCTATCTATATATATATATCTCTATCTATCTATATATATATATATATATATATACCAGCTTAAGAAGGAAAGAGAAAGAAAAGGAAACATTTTGAAAATAGCGTAACATGATTGTCAATGTAATTGTTTTGTCACTGTTATGAGTGTCGCTGTGATATATATATATAGCAAAATACCAAGGCCGCAGCAATGTCATGTGTTAAAAAGTTATGAAAAAGAAAAGGAAACATTTTAAAAATAATGTAACATGATTGTCAAAGTAATTGTTTTGTGTATTTGGCGGCAGCGTCACGAAGTTGTTTTCGGTAGCTGCATCAGAAAATGTACCACGACGTCTGACATGCCTCCTTTTACTGTTTTCTCACAGCTTGGATTGCTGCTGTCATATATATACACACACACACACACACACACACACACACACACACACACACACACACACATACATACATACATATATATATATATATATACACATACATATCTTCATAGCTACATATCTATATGCATATCTACATATACAATATATATATACATACATACCTATCTACATCATATATACACACACATATATACATACACACACACAAATTATATATATGTGTGTATGTATGTATGTATGTATGTGTGTGTGTGTGTGTGTGTGTGTGTGTGTCTGTATATATAGACACATACATATACTTGTGTGTATGTTTGTATGTGTCTATATGTGTGTGTATAGGTTTGGTCACTGAGTGCAGGGGAAAAATAATAAATTATAGTCTATAAGTTATTAAACAGTAAAACATTAACGTTTAAAGAAGTACAGGTACATTGAAATTACATTTTCTATGTGAACGTTCAAATTTGTGCCTCTGGTAATGTGCCTTACCGGCATTTAAAGAAAATTAGTTTTGTGTCCTCTGCAGTGTTAAGAGAAAGGCTTTGGTTTGGGATAAAAGGAAAAAAGGTGTAAAAAAGGAAAGTTGCCTTTTCTTTTATATAGTATAGAGATGTGTTCGCTGGCGTTATGATTGCCTTTTGGGGACAGTCGCGGTGGGTCTTGTGTAGACTGGTGAGACGTCCCCGCCATTAATCGGCTGTGATGGCCCTGTCAGTCCTCCACTCGTATGCGTGTCTTCATAATCCGAGGTGAGGACCTCATAATCGATACGTGCAAAAGAAAGTGTGAATCGCCTTAATATTATTTTGCCGTGGTGTAGAAAAGGGGTCCGTGTTTGCACTTGTCTGGGCTATAGCGCAGGGGGAGGAAGAAAAAATTAAAAGTGCTCACTTTGACTTAAGACAGAAGCGCAGTCAGCGTCTCAAAGGCCGGCACAGCTATGCTGCACGCGCTGGCTGCTCGACTTTTGCAGGGCAGGAGACCACAGTTTTTGCAGACACGTTCATGATATCAAAAGTCTCAGCGCTCTTTGGAGGTCATTCATATATATATATATCAAAATACCCGCGCCTCGCAGCGGAGAAGTAGTGTGTTAAAGAAGTAATGAAAAAGAAAAGGAAACATTTTAATAATAACGTAACATGATTGACATTGTCATGAGTGTTGCTGTCATATATATGCCTGCCTAAATAAGTCACCCTCGCTTTGCTCTTACTTTATTTACCGTTCATTTAATCATGGCTAATGGCGGAAAAATTATAAAATGGAAGGAGGATGGCTTTACCAAAACAATTATTGATGGCGAATCGATTATTCATAAAGCTTGAATTGGTGATCTGTTTTTCTGTGTTTTCTGTGTTAACCTCATATTTTTTCATACTTCTTCTCAAACTAAGGTGGTGCGAGGGTAAAATGAATCGGGATGCTGATCAATGTAATCGGTGTACCAGGAAATCATGCATTGACAAAAGCTCCCTTTGCTTGTAATGCAAAGTGTGATTAAATGCATTATTTTTAAGCGTTATGGAGCACATGCATCGAAGCTTCTCAGCTGTGCTTGTGCTAAGAAAAGGAAAGATTTTAAAAATAACGTAACACGATTGTCAATGTAACCTTTTGTAAGTAGTGCCTGGAGGATTCAGTGTGGAGAAACTTTAGAGACAGTGTGTGTGTTAACTTGTGGATTTTTCTGTGAGTATTTCGTGGCAGTCTGACCAAGTTGCTTCGGAAGACGGCTTTAGCCGCGGAGCTCAGCTCAGAGCGAAATGAGATGAATGGGAGGGGAGATGACGTGACTCCCCCCCGCCTTTAACTGTCAATCCCCACAAACACTCAGTCTCGAATTTGCATAAGCAAACCCTTCACCTACAATTTTAACTTAGTTACAAAGTGATCAAAACTCTCGTTTATATCCTGTGTCCTCTCATTAAACTTGTATCCCGCATTACCTGTGGGCATGTGAAACGCCAGCGGTAGCCTGTCTATGAACTTAATTTAAAGTTTAGGTTTACACCTTGCTTTCTTTCCGAGGTAGCAGCACTCATGAATATGGTAGTATATATCACTCGCTCGCTTCTTATTGTTTCGCTGCCTTCTCAATTATATAATGCATGTTTTCTTAAGCGCTTTTGGAGGTCTTCCTGGTTTTCTACGCACTGCGTTGACAGTCAGTTCACGTGATTACGTGGAGGCGTGATGATGTCACACGAAACTCCGCCCACGTCATTCCAGCTCAACTCCATTACAGTTAATGGAGAAAAATACCTTCCAGTTATGACCATTAGGCGTAGAATTTTGAAATGAAACCTGCCCAACTTTTGTAAGTAAGCTGTAAGGAATGAGCCTGCCAAATTTCAGCCTTCTACCTACACGGGAAGTTGGAGAATTAGTGATGAGTCAGTGAGTGAGTGAGTGAGTGAGTGAGGGCTTTGCCTTTTATTAGTATAGATATAGATATAGATATATATATATATATATATATATATATATATGAATGACCTCAAAGAGCGGAGACTTTTGATCACGTCAACGTGTCTGCAAAAAGTGGCGTCTCCTGACCTGCAAAAATACTATTAAAGTCAAGCAGCCGGCGTGCGCGCATAGCTGTGCCGGCAAGGTGCTTCGCACTTTCTTTTGCACGTATACTCTTAACACTGCAGAGGACACAAAAGTTAGCCCCTTTCGTCTGTGGTAAGAGTCCACATGCACGTCTGAGCCACGCAGCATTTATTATGCCGCGGGTTCACTAATGTGTTGTATTGTCGTTGAGCCCCATTCGGGTGCAAACCGTGGAATTCCCACTAAGTGCGACTCATACTCTCTCACTGGTTGCGTCCCTACCCTTTGTACACACCCCCCTCCTGCCTCGCTACTACCGTGGTCGGGTGTCTTGGTGGATTATATATAGAAAAGCAGCCAAAACCGCACAGAGCAATGAAAAGTCTACGTCAATCACAGGTACATCTGGACTGTGTAAAGACGACGACTCAAGTGACGAGCTGGAGGTGGGCACATGAGCGGGCAGTGCATACTGAACGAGAAATCAGCAGACTAGCATGACGGATAGAGCTGAATGGACGTCCTTCTCCTTTCCTCCCGTTCCACACTCCGCGCTGTGCACCCCCATCCCTCCGTCTGGCAGGAGAAGGTGCGATGGCGGTCCGCCAGTTTTCAGTCACGGACGATTGTGTGTTGGTTCGTTCCGTGCATTATTACAATGTTCCTTTTCTTGCTGATTTATTACATTACCGATTTTTCAAATGTTAATTTTCTCCCTGTGCTTAAAAATCTTTAAAAAGGTATGGTACGCCGCGGGTTGGTTAGTAATTTTAAAATCTAAAAGAACAAAATAAAGCACTGTATCAGTAGTATTTCAAATTTGATTCCTATTGTACTGCGATAAAAACTAACATTTCTATACAAAATGTTAGATTTCAGTGCACATGGAACATACTAAATGAATGTTTACAAGAAACAGGCCACTTTCAGTTGGTTTTAGACAATGATAAAATATAATTCAAATCGAAAATAGTTCAAAACAAAATAAAGAAGAAAACAAAGTTCCATATCCTTCCATATTACATTTGGAATCAACTGTGCACATGGTCAAAATAATGTTTACAATATTGATGATCTTCCACTTCTGTTTTCTATTGAGTAAGCTTCTGTGCTCCCAGTGATTTCCCAGACAAACTAAAACCTTGTTGGAAGCCCTGATTATGCTACTAGAGCTGATGAAAGGGGTGCTGATGACATAAATCTAGGAAAGAACCAGGGTTGGATGGTTTTCTCAAACTTCTGGGACTAGCTATTCCTTCACCTTTTAGATGCTTTAGTCTTCTATTACAAACTCTTATGTAACCCTTACAATCAATACTGAACTAACCTTTGTCTTACCTAAACAAAACAAAAATGACAGAAATTCTAAAGTTGTAGGTCACTATTTCTACATTCAGATTTAAAACTCCTTCCCAAAATACTAGCTGAAAGACTGACAACTGTAAAACATGAAATTATATACTGTATCCTAACCAGACTGGCTTGATGTAACCTTTGCCATCCCATTTCTTTCTGTTTGTTTAACTTTATACAAAGACTGTTTTCAGCCTTATAAAATCGCCTTACCTGTGGCAAATTCTTAAGCACATTAAATTGATTAGGTCTATATACTGTACTCCAGCAGAAGGCATTTTTCACAAATTTAAATCTAAATAAGCTCTAGACAAGGCTGTCCTTGATTAAATATTTGGTAGACTTTATCTAACATATCCTCTGAAGGGTGGAGAGAAAGAGAGCAAGCTATTTCTGATCTATCTTTTTTATCCCCAATTGTAAGAGCCAATACAACAAGAGGCTTCATAGCCTTATCTCCTGGCGATATTGGACATTAAGATTAAACCTATCAGATGTAATAATGTACTTCCTTAATTTTAGATTATAAAATTACAACAAAAGTTCAGAAGCTCTATGAAGGTCTCTATGACCAAACAGCGAACTTTGTGAGCTGGAATGTCAAAGGTCTCAATCATGAATTAAAAAGGAAGAAAGTATTCTCTCACCTAACAGGTCTAAATGCCAAGATGGTATTTTTACCGGAGACTCACTTAATCAGCAACCATCAGTTTCGGTTGCAAAGAGATTGGACTGGCAAAATATTCCACTCCAGGTATAGAAAGAAAACTAGAGATGTGGGAATTGTAATTAATGTAGTATCTGTTCCTGAAGGGAGATATGTGATGGTAATGTTTTTAATTGTATAGGGGTTTTGATAAATATCTACATACCCAATTAAATGATAGAGACGTCATCCAAAACATATTTGCATCCATTCCTAACTTGAACACTCATAAAATTATAATGGCCTGAGACTTTAATTGTGGTTTAAATCCAGACCTGGACAGATCTTCAGCTACAGGGGTGATAACATCTAACACTGCAAAACTCCACTGCCATCTCTCCTAAACACCTCCATGCTTCCACAAGTATGTCATCTGGACTAACAGCTTTTTCATTCTTCATCCTCTTCGTAGCTGTCCTTACTTCCTCCTTGCTAATCTGTTGCACATCCTGATTCACTATCTCCACATCATCCAATCTCTTCTCCCTCTCGTTCTCTTCATTCATCAGCCTCTCAAAGTACTCTTTCCATCTGCTCAACACACTCTCCTCACTCGTGAGTACGTTTCCATCTTTATCCTTTATTACCCTAACCTGCTGCACATCTTTCCCAGCTCAGCCCCTCTGTCTAGCCAATAGGTAGAGGTCCTTTTCTTCCTCCTTAGTTTCCAGTCTCTTATACAACTCATTATAAGCCTTTTCTTTAGCCTTCGCCACCTCTCTCTTCACCTTGCGCTTTTCTCCTTGTACTCTTGTCTACTTTCTGCATCTCTCTGACTATCCCACTTTTTCTTTGCCATCCTCTTCCTCTGTATACTCTTCTGTACTTCTCCATTCCACCACCAGGTTTCCTTTTCTTCCTTCCTCTGTCCAGATGTCACACCAAGTACCCTTCTTGCCGTTACCCTTATTACATCTACTGTAATTTCCCAACTGTCTGGTAATTCTTCACTACCACCCAGTGCCTGTCTCACCTTTTCCCTAAACTCAACCTTGCAGTCTTCCTTTTTCAACTTCCACCATTTCATCCTTGGCTCTCTCTTTCTCTTCTTGATCTCCTACATCATCCTACAGAACACCATCCCCTGTTGCTTAACTAAACCTTTCCCTGCCACCACTTTACAGTTTTCAATCTCCTTCAAATAGTCTCTTCTGCATAGGATGTAATCTACCTGTGTGAATCTTCCTCCACTCTTGTATGTAACACTATGTCCCTCCCTCTTCTTAAAATACGTATTCACCACAGCCACATCTATCCTTTTGGCAAAATCCACTATCCTCTGACCTTCTTCATTCCTCTCCTTGACACCACACCTACCCTTCAACTCCTCGTCTCCTCTGTTCCTTTCACCAACATGTCCATTGAAATCCGTTCCAATCACCACTTTCTGTCCCCTTGGGTACACTGTTCACCACTTCATCCAACTCACTCCAAAAATCTTCTTTCTCATCCATTGCACACCCATCTTGTGGGGCATATGCGCTAACAACATTCATCATCACACCTCCAATTTCCAGCTTCATAATCATTACTCTGTCTGACATTCTTTTCACCTCCAAAACACTCTTAACATACGGTTCCTTCATAATAACCCCTACTCCATCTCTCCTCCTATCCACACGATGATAGTACAATTTGAATCCACCTCTGATCCACCTGGCCTTACTCCCCTTCCATTTAGTCTCTTGCACACACAATATATCAGCCTTTCTTCTCTTCATCATATCTGCTAACTCTTTCTCCTTACCAGTCATACTGCCAACATTCAAAGTTTCTACCCTCAGCTCCACTCTCTTTACCTTCCTCCTCTCTTCCTGCCTCCGGACACGTCTCCCCCCTCTTCTTCTCCTCCTTCTTCGTCCACAAGTAGCCCAATTTCCGCCAGCACCCTGATGGCTAACAGTATTGGTGGTGGTCGTTGTTAACCCAGAGCTCAACTGATCCAGTATGGAAATTTGTATTGTTGTCTGCATATTGATTTGGCAAAATTTAACTCCGGATGCCCTTCCTGACGTAACCCTCCCCATTTATCCAGGCTTGGGACCAGCATGAAGAAATACACTGGTTTGTGCATCCCCTGTGGTTGGGTTAGAATTTCAAAAGAAATTTGTACTCAAAATTAATTTGAACAAAAGTGTGCTTTTTTCGGTGAATTCTCTATCAAATAACATTAGATTGGATGCCTTCCTTTTCAACATTGCAGATCAGTTTAAATATACAGGGATTAAATATCACAAGTAAACATAAAGCTTTTTTTTTTAAAAAAAATTGCTGTCTGCATTGAAAAACTTAAGATGTGCATAGATGGTCTATCCTCCATCTTACTTTAGCAGGGAGAATTAACACTATCAAAATGAATATCTTCTCTAAGCTTCTGTTTCTATTTCAAAACATCTCCATATATATTAACATATCATTTTTTAAGAAATTAGATTCTATCATAACCTCATTTATTTGGAATTTGAAATATCCATGCATCCAAAGTGGGACCCTTCAACAATCTAAATCAGAAGGCCGCATGATTCTACCAAATTTTCAATATTATTACTGGGCGGCAAACATACAAGCTGGACATTGACACAAATATATGAACACACACACTAGCTTGGTCTGCAATAGAAATGAAATCTTGCAGTACTTCTTTATATTCCTTGCTTTGTACACCAGTAAATACAAGTTATTGTCAATATACTAATAACCCAATTGTCCTTCATTCACTCAGAATATGAAACCAATGTAGGAAGCACTTCAAGTTAGAGAAGCTTTTATGTGTGGCACCTCTGCATGATAACCACCTTTTTCCACCCACTCAAACTTACAGTTTTTAATGTTCTAATTTTTGGAAAATGTATGGGATTAAATCATTTAGAGAATCCTACGAACAATTACACTGCAAATTTAGCTTCCCATCAAGTACATTTTTCCACTATCTCTGTATTACAAACTTTGCTAAAAACATTTTCTGCACAATTTTCCTCATCTCCCACCTATTTCTATTCCAGAAGAAATATTGATCAGTCTTGAAAACTCAGACAACATTTCAATAATATATAAAACCATTTTAAACTCCCTTCCTTTCAAAGATTCCAGATTACAGTAAGAAAAGGATCTCTTACTCAACATTTCAGAAAAGAAATGGATGGAAACCATACACAGAATTCACTCTATCTCCATATGTGCAAAGTATTTCATTATTTAACTTTACCAAGCATATATAGCTCATTTAAAATTGTCCAAAATGTTTCCAGGGCAAGATCCAACCTGTGAACATTGCAATTAAGCTCCAGCCTCAATAGGCCACATGTTTTGTGCATGTACCGTATTAATATCATTCTAAATCCACTAACAGCTGTGTTTGGTGTACTTCCAGATAAGCTTAATGTGGAGAAGGGCAATCAAACTGCAATTGCCTTCACTTCACTATTAGTACATAAACTTATCTTGCTCAACTGAAAAAATCCTAGCCCACTTCTTGTAAGTCAGGAGGTAGCTGATGTTATATACTATTTGAAATTGGAAAAAAAATCTAATTCTCACTTAGTGGATCTGTTGAATTTTTTTTAAACCTGGCAGGATTTAATCAATTACATTTTAGAAAAAACATTTATATTGGGGAGAAGGACTCCTCCCCCTCTTTACTACTGTCAAAGTTTTGCTCTGGCTGTTGGCCTTTCTTTCTCATGGATGGGGGTTGAATTGAATTTAGTTTTTTTTAAGTTTGACTTTTATGGAATGTTACATGCTTTTAATAAATTCAATAAAAGATAGAAAAAAAGATAATATGTAGTGATTTTTCATGATAATTTTCCTTGGGACCTTTGCAAGGTTTTAACATTACTCTCTGTATTCAAAATTATCTCTGGTTACAAAACCAATTGGGAAATATTATCTTTCCTCTCATTACAACACTAAAATGTAACTTTTCTTTAATAAATCACAAAAAAAAACTTAACATTTGACCTTCCCTGAATAAAACTACCTCACTAGAATATTCCGATGACAAAGTTATTATTGTCCTCAACGCAGTGCTACTGTTCCAGTGTGGTTTCCCTTTCTTTTTTAGATCCACATCCCTGATGCCGCTTTATAAATACACTAAAATTAACTGCATATTGTTTTTAGTTTAATGCATCTGATTGCAATCAACCTGTAACAATATAATGCTCTACAGAATGGTTAAACTATTCTAAATACAATAGCTGCTTTAGTGTTGCTACTCTCACTGCACCTTCTTCTTCTTCTTTCAGCTGCTCCCATTAGGGTTTGCCACAGCAGATCATCTTTTTCCATATTACTCTCACTGCACCACTCAGAGTGTATCACTGTATCTGAGTGGGGAATTACAGCTGTACAGCAGCTGCTCAGAAACAGAATTATCTGCATACAGCATTAAGCACATGCTTATAAGTACAATTACCTCACTGTAAATTTGTGATACAGTTATAATATTGCACAACCTGAGCCACTGTATAAAGCACATATTTACATATGATGACAATATCATTTTTAAGATGAAATGCAGCAAAATATGTGTATTATATTGTACAGATAAAACTTTAACTTCATTTAAATAATCCATATTGTTAATAATTAAACATGTGAGGACATGGTGTCGCTGCACTAGCAAGGCACTGGCGATCCATTCACTGATTGTTCCTGCCTCGCACTGTATACTTGCTGGGACTGGCGTGACACTGGATGGATAGATGGATAGAATAATTAAACATGTACTATGAAGATATTTGAATGTTCCTTAAAAGTTTTGAAGAATCGGCATTCTAAGCTTACAGATGGCTTAATGTCTTTTACAGAGCTGATTGTGTGGTGATTGGGTATTTCGAGAAAGAAAAGTAAGGGCAGGAATTGGGGGTTAGTACATTTGAAAGAGATAGTACTGCTGCAATAATTTATTAGAAGGTTGCGCACAATCACTGTGCCACCGTGTTCCCATGTTTAATAACATGCTTTAACACTTATCATCATGAAAATTATATCATGTATACATCTCAGTATTTTAATTATTCAGAGAGCTGTAATATTACGAATGTAAAGGATTCTGTGTCCTGTCAGAGGAAGAGAAAGCCCGGAAGCACGTAGTGATTCACACACAAATACAAATATACAATTATACAAATATAAAACAAAGCATTTAACATGCTGCTTTAGTTATGATGGGATTTGAGGAACTAGTAAATTAAACGATTTTAAGATGAAGTTTATGATGTTCTACTTTAATGACAAAATAAACTATGTGATTAAAGAGTAAATTTCAAGATTAAAGTTGACATTTCGTGCATTTTTCCCACTGTGTGCCTATTTTTTTTTCTTTGTACCCTAATAAGCTTCCATAAGATACTCAATCAACTTCCTTTTGTTGTTTATACCACTATTTAAACCAACAAATAGTACGTTTTTCCTTTCCTCCACTTGGTATTTGCTGAAATTCTTCTATTTTCCCCCGTGCTTTTTCCATTGTCTTTTCACAGAAGGCTGATTTTAAGGGCTATTTAAATTGATTTGCATATCCAAAGGGGCGTAATTATGGCAGGAGATGGGGCACGACAGCAGGCATTTCTGCTTTTGTCCGTACGCAATGTTTTAATGTGAATTCTAAGTACCAACAAATTGGTATGTTTTAGTTATAAATGACAAAATGTCAACATGAACTGTATAATGTGTGAAGGCTGAAGTCTAAATATCAAATAAGCACTTTCACAAAAGGTCCAAGTATAATATATATCTATGTCTCTGTTTTTTGTCAGTGGGGCTTTGACATCATGGACCATAAGGTGTATACTAATTCAGCATAAGCAGGAACAATCAAATAAACTGAATAAAAAAAAATTCAAGTGAAGGTGAGATACGAAGAAAGCGTATTCACCAGCGTTTGTGTGTCAGCTTTTATCCTCCCAGATCAGAGAATTTCCAGTTCTGTTGTCTTAAAACGCCACTCACATCTATAGTTATTCCCAGTTTCAAATAAAAACTAACAGCATCAGATCTCTTGTATTGTGATCGTGACTGAGAGAGTAAAAGTGAACAAAAAGCAACAGTACTATAAATTTACACTGGCTGTTACAGACACAAATCAGATGTATGGTTTTATTGTGTAATATTAACAATAAGAGCAGCTCACTATTCAAAATAGTAAATTTGCGAGACACCCAAGATCAATCCCATGGCTTCTTGATTACAAGTCAGCAGTTCTTATCACTGCACCATAGAAGCTGTTGTATTATACTTGCACCTTTTGTCAAAGTGTTTATTTGATATTTGGATGTCAGCCTTCACACATTGTACAGTTCATGTCGACATTTTGTCATTTATTACCAAAATATGAAAAAGTTTCTGTTTCAACGATGTGTTTACATAGATTGTTGTAGACATGGAACACACATGAAATGTATGTATTCCAAATAACGATCTATTATTTCCCCTCTAAAACTCCAGCACTTCACTCCAAGATAATAAAGGCTCAAAGCTTGGAGAACCTTTTGCCCTTTCTGCATCGGTCGGGGGGATGGTATAGCAGGCTGCTTGCTGCTTGTGTTGGTTGACACATTTACAAGACAAAAGACACTGCCGGAGAGGTGCGAAGGGATTTGAGGAGGGCCGGGTTTACGAGATTTTAAATAGGCTTTGGTAATTCTAGTGTTAAGACTTGGTATATTGAGCACTTATGCTCACATAATAATTCTTTTATAACAACAATTCCTTGCATTTATATAGCGCTTTCTCACTACTCAAAGCACTCAGCAATTGCAGGATAAGGGCCTTGCTCAAGGGCACAACAGAGCAGAGTCCCTTTTGGCATTTATGGGATTTGAACCAGCAACTTTCTGATTGCCAGTTCAGATCCCTAGCCCCAGAACCACCACATGAGTTAACTGTTCATGAAAGACAGTATGTCAGCTGAAAGACCAGATTCCATTGTTTTCCTACAAAGTGTCAAGCCAATTTCCACCCCTAAACATTTCATTCCAGTATGTGAGTAAAGGGGAAGAGTCACATTCAGCAGCCATCTTTCCTTTAACCTTGGTGATTTCAGTGAATCCTCCCATTGCAAAGTTGAAAGAGAGATGCCAATCATTTCCCAAGTAAGTGGAAACATTACAAGGGCATTTAACAAGGTAACATGGTTAGTTCAATTTAAAGGTATTACAACTGTGGCCTAATATTTTACCTGAGTAGAAAGAAGTCAATTAGTTCAAATTGAATGGCAGGATTTGATTAAACACAATCATTTGAGTTAGTCGGACATAACTCTCACTCACCATAATTACTTAATAAGCCCAAACCTTCAAGAATTTAAAGTTCAATACAATAAACATAGCATAATTCATTCCTCACACAGTATAATTTATATAACAATAAATATTTCAGTTGTACATGCATAGTTCAAGGGCTCATCAGGTTTTATGGTATGATTTTTTTTTTTTTAACTTTGACGACTCAAAACATGATATATAACGCTAATTAAACAGAATTTAATATATAGATATGTCATTATTTTTATATGCATTTAAAAACACACAGATAGCTACTAGTTCAGTTACATTAGATGGTAAAGCATAACAAGTGTAGTATCAGGGACTTGAACTGGTACCTTGCTGTTTGTTCCTTTATTTTAAATGTATTATAATATAATATATATCATGCCATTGTATATACTCTGTTATTTGTCAGATTTCATGTACATTTTCTGCCCATGAAACAGCTTAGAATGGTTTGTTTCACTGCAGGTGGTCAGCCTATTCACAATGTGAAATGATGCAATTAGCCACAAAAATGTAAATGTATTCTTATTTGTCTATATATTAGAAAACAAAGCCAAAAAAATGCATTAGTGAGTCAAGAGAGGGCAAAGCAAAAATGAGATATCACTCATTTTTTTTAAATTGCATATTTTGCATAGTTGTATTATTCCTTGGGCTTTTCTTCTTGAAAAATTAATAAAACAGAACATTTAAATAAAAGTAAGAATATTATTAATCATTTTTTGCCTCAAGATGCCAGTAATTGAGTTTTCAAATAAAAGCAGCTGCTGTGTTCAGCAAAATATAAGCAATTTTTCTTCATTTGAATACTAATACCTGTTACCAAATTTTTATCACTGCTACAGCACTGAAGATAATCGTTATCTGTTCTGTCATGTCAAATTTGGGTTTTTCAAATTCATGATTATACAAAAAGTATTGTTCATGATTACTGTATACAAAAAGTATTATCATTATGAACATTCTGGCCATCTTAAAGTTAAATGTGAAAATGATGCATCTCAAAACATGTTAGATCTAAAGTGTTATGTGTTTGCCTATTTCAATTTTTGTGTATATCCTGACTTTGGACTTTTTCCAGTCTAGATCCTGTTTTAAACACATTAATGATTACATTTCCACTTGAGAAAAAGTTCTTGGAGGAGTTTCAGTCAAATACATGGTTTCATATAATTTTATTTAGTGATCAGGAAAGCAGAACAGGAGAACTTCTTGCTGAAGGCTGCTGTTAATCTCTGTAGCTTACCGTTTGGATGTATCAATGACAAGCAAATGTGTGACATTTAGACGACTTGATTACTGTTATGGTTTATGTCAGTGAGCGGTGATCCATGGACTCTTACAGGCTGTTATCTACATTAAGTGTTCTTCAGATAATGCCCCAATCTGTTAATATTGGTATGGCTATTGCAAGAATTAAGTAAAGATAAGTTTCTGTGTTTAAATGGCCTCCTGTCAGCTAGTGAAGAGGTACTTTCACAGGACTGGTTTGAAAAAAAAGGTTTTCACAATATACATAATAATTCCGTTTTGAAAATTGTTTTATAATCAATAGAGATAAAAATGTGTCTTATTTGATTAAACTAGCTGCTGTATGTTCTTTTGTTGAAGAAAAATCACCTAACTGGGACATGGGCCTTTCCTTATTATTATTTTTAGCAATGTTTAAAAAAAGCACTCTGGGTCACTGTATTGGAATATTCATGTTCATAAAACTGATTGATAAATTCATATATCAAATGAAACAGGTAAACAAAACAAAATATTAATTTCAGCGCAGGTTAGAGCTATTAAATATTGTTACACAGTTTTGACCAGGACAGGCAATTCATGATTTGTCATTCCTTGCTCTGAGCTTGGTGTAATATTAACAAATCTAGATATAAAATTCCTCTGAATTACAATTTTCTATCATCTATTTGTTGTGCGTAATTAACTTAGTTTTGACAGACAAGAAAGGCTTGTGTGCTTTTATCATTGCCAGGGCTTGTTTTCATTATTTTCCTTTTGCTAATAGCCATGCTCACATTGCCTCATTCTGATATTTAAATAATGCATTAAGCATGCAATTATGAAATGACACACATTATATTAATTTAAATTAATTGTTCTGAAGCTTTTTAAGTCAGCATTCCCATAGTATCACTATGAGGCATAATGCTTTCTCCCTCTTGAAGGTGACTCAGTGACTCTTTTTTTTATTAATTTTATGCTGAATTATATTTACCATCAGAAAGATTAGATAATTAACATGGATCATATTCAGTGCAGGCCATTAAGGGAGGATGGAAACAAATATGTACAGTGGATTCAGAAAGTTTCATTTGCCATCTTTGCATATCACTCTACACTTAATAACCACAACAGCAAAGTGGAAACATGTTTTCAGAACGGTCTGCAAACACATTCAAAATCAAAAGCTGAAAACTCTTAATTGTAATAAGTATTCAGACCCTTTGCTGTGACTCTCCAAATTGTGGTCAGGTCCGTCCTATTTGCCTTACTTATTCTTTGATACGTGGCTAGAACTTGATTAAAGTCCACCTGTGGCAAACAGAACTGATTGGATATACCGCAGTATGTAGACACACCGCCATGTATAAAAGTTCTGACAATTAACACTGCATATCAGGACAAAGGCTAAGCCATGAAGTCAAAGGAACTCTCTATAGACATTTGTCATGAAATTGTGGTCAGGGTAAGGGTATAAAACCCTTTCCAAAGCTTAGAGTGTTCCCAGGAATACAGACGCGTTAATAATGCAATATTTACCTTTTCAGAGTTTCAGAAGTCTCCTGCTGACATGGGAGAACCTGTCAGAAGGATGACCATCTGAACAACACTCCATCAATCAAACACCAGCGATTTTTTTAAGTAAAAGGCATATGACAGCCCACTGAGAGTTTGCCAAATAGTATTTACAGGACTATGAAAGCATGCAGGAAAAGCTTCTCTGGTTTGATGAGACAAACGTTGAACTCTATGAACAGAACTCCAAGCACTAGGTCTAGTAAATACCAAGCACTGCTCATCACCTGCCTAATACAATGGATACAGTTAAGCATAGTGGTACAGACTTAACCATGATGACTTGAAGCTGTAATTCCTGCCAAAGTGGCTTCTGCAAAGTACTGGATACTTATATGAATACAAGAGTACAATTTTGATTTTTTTAAACAAATTCGCAAACCTTTCTAAAATGATGTTTTCACTTTGTCATCAGTTAGTAGATTGATGGATAAAATGTCACATTTATCCCTTTAAAATTAAATCTAGAAAACAAAATGTGCAGAAAGTGAACAGTTTGGAATACTTTCTGAATCCACTGTATGTTGTCAAAGATAAATTCAAAGAGCTACATTCAGGATGGTAGAAGAAGCCATTACTATCTTTCACTGTCCTTGTAAGGTCTTTTATAAATAGGGTGTTTTTGTTCTCTATTAGAGCCAGAATTTATCTGTGTTAACCTTGTATGTGCCTATAAAACAGAGACCTGGGCAACACCAGGCCACAGACTAAAGTTTGAATTAAATGCATTCTCACAGTGAAAATAAAAATTCACAGTTCACCTCCTTTTTGTTTTTTAAAGCAGCAATGAGCATTTCCTCCAAGTAAGTCTGTGCCAGTATCCAGAAGGTTGCCGGTTTGAAACCTCGTTACTGCCAAAAGAGATCTTTCTCCACCGGGCCCTTGAGCAAGGCCCTTAACCTGCACTTGCTCCAGGGGCACTGTAAAATGGCTGATCCTACGCTCTGACCTCAAGGTGTATGCAAAAATTAACAAATTCTTAATACAAGAAATTGTACAAGGCAAAATAAAGAACAAAAACAAACAAACAAAAAAAAGCAAATTAGCAGATGGAGGTTCTAGTGATAAAGCACCATAACTAAAACTAAAAGAGGGAGTAGAGGTATTCACCTTTACTTTTAAATGAGGGCAAGAAAGCTTGTATAGCATATTTAACAATGTAGTAACTTAACAATGCTTTGGTCACCAACACAAACCATTTCCCTTCCTGTTAACAATGACCAGCCCACTACAAACACTGGCACAAGGCTCAGTACAGGGCTTTGTGAAAGTGAGCTTTAAACAATGAGAAGTGTACAAAGACCAATTGTCATAAGATGGGTTTTTCATGAGCCACTTGCTTTGCTAACACTTCATTATAATAAAACCTACTGGAAGATTTTTTTTTCCCCTACATTTTGTCTGTTGTTTAAAAGTCTACTGGAATATACTGATAGAATTGCATCATACTAAGGCAATCAAAATGTCAATTTTTAGTCTGAGTTCATAAAGATCAGAAATGCTATTAAGTATTGCAATTCCAGTTTATCAGACCCTAAAATCTCAATTTGCCAATTTGATGATAAATGCTTTTATCTCGTGAAATGATTTTTTTTTCTTTCTGCATACTTAATAATAAGCTTGGGGCCTATATTTTGCATAACTATGCACATTAATAGAGCAGTTAGATATTAGCCACTGTGTGCATTACCTGTCACTTATGTTCACATGGATTGTTTTGTTTTATCAGGCTAGGCATTCTTTAAGACTATATTCAGCTTACAAAGGCTCACTATAGAGCCCAACATATTATGTTTGACTTTTCTTTTACACATGTAATGATGCACTAAATCATCCAGCACATTAGAAAATAAATTTACCATCAAACACTTTCATTTAGGAGTAAAGCCTGTTTGATAAAAAATAAAGCTACATATACATATTGGCAATACAAATATATCAAAAAACTTTAAAATGTAGTCTTATAAAAAATATTAGGGACTATTTTCTCTTAAGCAAACATAAAATGAATGAATTAGCAGATGAATGTTTAACCCACCAAGCAGAGGAAGTTAGAGCACTGAATGTAGTCAGATTGGTAAAAATGGCCCATGACACCTACGGCAGTACTGTGGCTAGTTTTGCATATGTGAGCTTCTGGTCAACATGCTTGGGGAAAACCAAGGTCACTGCTGATTTGTTGTTGCAGCGTCAAAATAAAAACATATGAATATTGCCTCTGTTTTTAACTGTGGTGAAAATAAAAAGTAACTAAACACGTAAAGCATGTACTACATTGCTCCAACTATGATGTGACCAGAAAAAAAGGCTTCAACGTATAGTATGATGTGACATGAGTAACCAAGAGTCTTATGTTGTCTCTATACCTTTCCAATTGCTGAACCGGTTTTACCCACTATCTATACAGTAGTGCGTATCAAAATTCTTCACGTTACGAGGACTGAACTAAGACATGAAATGCAACGTGATTCAAAAATGACATTTTCTTTCCTAAAATTAATTTTCTTTTGGTTGTTGTTTAAATACCAATCCCTAACAAATTCTTTCCTTGGGCTTGTCAAAGTCTGGCTTCTTTGTACTTTCCCTTATTTTATACTAAAGTCATGCAAAGGCAACTTGCTGTGTCTATGGCTACAAAATGAGAAACATGGAGAAAAATTGAAATAATCAAAGCAACAAGAAATATTAATTAATAACACAACATGAAAAAAAACACTAATTTGTTTACAACGATTTTTTTACACAAATTGATTACACCAGTGGTAATTAAAAATCAATACTATAGAGATAAAAAATTAATCAGACAATCAGTTTCTGACAAAAAGATCCCGGAATTATTCAGAATAAAGACCAAGATGGGATAACAGACCATCAAAGAACACATACAAACAATTAATTTGGAGACAGTTCTTAAACTAATTGAGAATGAAATGTTGCTTAATGTTTTTAATTATATAGATAAAAAGAAATGATTGGGAACCCTTCCAGTAAATACACAATACATTTCTGCCTCCCTTGTTTTTGTGTGGACGGTGTGTTGTACCGATATTATAGCAGCAAGAAAACTGATGACACTTGTGTGGCTGCATGTTCAATGAAAATTTTGAAGTTTACTTTCTCTGAGTTTTCTGTAATGGACTGCTGCCCCTGTGTGGGGCGGATTCCATGAGAGAATACCATGTTATTTTGATGCTTCAAAATTTAGAGAAGAACTTTTGCATGATAGCTAGTTCACAAATTCTACAGTTAACAGAATTCAGTTGAAACTGCCTGAAGTTCTTAGGTCAGTGGTATAATCTGAAGTAAAGTAATGCTGTGTGAGTGAATATTGGTGTTAATGTGAAGTGGCAAGTGTGTTCAACAATGGAATGCAGCCTTGGATTCACTTAATGCTGTGACATTTGTGTCTTACTGCCTTGCACTGAACTTCAGTAGATCCCAAAACTAATGGGTACATGAAAAAAATTCTTGTTGAAATGAAAAGTCAGAATTAGTACCCCCCTTAAAAAATAAGAGATAAATGTGTTATTGTATAAACAGCATTGGATACATGATACAAAATAAACCTGGACATGATGGCCATGTTTCATTAAGATATGCTTATTGCGCTTATCTGAACCCCACATTATGAAACTCCCTAATGCATATTCTGGAGAGAGTCAAACCCCCCAAACAGGAGAATGAGGCAGCACTCTTACCATGTTTTAAAAAAGAGAATTGACATGGTTTTTGTGAAACTTTGAGTTTAAGTAAGTGTGTGTTAAAGAAATACTCTACACAAAAATTATTTTTTATATGTTACTTACCCCTTATAGTTTGCAGAGACATTTTTGTTATTTTTTCATTCACAACGAGAGAAAATAACTTATATAATGGAACGTAATAATGACTTGATGTGAACAAAGAAAAAAAAAGCAAAGCAAATTCTTGTTTGACTTGGGTTACATAATCCACATAGTCCATTATCCAGTTGAATGCTAAAAATTTGCAAAACACGTACTTTTTTGCTAAAATATTATTTATACTCCTGAAAAAATAAGAGTTAAACATAAACAGGAAAGGCACATCCCCGTACTTCTGTGCTTTTGAAATGAAGACAGAATTATTGACCTATGAATTAGGGGGAAAGGCAGATCTACAATTCAGTTCATAAGCACAGAATTAATAATGGAAATTACATTTATCAACTCTGTGAAGACTTTCACTGCTAAATGCTCTGTTCCAATTCCAATATTTTTATTGAATGGTAAGTAAATTAAAGTGACAAAAGAACTTAATGCCTGTGAAATATTATTAACTCTTTGAAGTATATGTGCCCCTCCTACACTCTTGTACATTCTTATATATTGTGGACTGGGACCTGGACACAGGCAGACGGACAACATAGTTCCACCACACACTGTTTATTTACACTACTATTTACACAAATTACGTGCACTCACAACCCCAGTGCCTCCAGCACCGATTCCCCCAATGTCCAGGCCACATTCTTCCAGTCACTGTGCCTCTCTTTTGATCGCCTCCCGTCCTGCCATACCCGTCCTCTCCCGAGCTCTGTCCTCTTCCACCCGACATCCACTGTTGACTGGAGGGAGGCAGCCCCTTAAATGGGAACCCGGATGGGCTCCTGCTGCATCCCGGCAATCAGTCCTGACCACACCCCAGTGTGGCGGAAGTGCCGGCTGCGCACCCGGAAGCCGTCCGGATGTCCACTGTCATCTTCCCCCCAGCACTTCCTGGTGTGGCGGAAGTGCTGGGCTCCAGGGTTCCTCAGGCACCAGGCACACCTCAGCCCTGTACCCGAGGCCCCCAACATAACCAGGACGGACGCCCCCTCGCGGTCTGCAGGAGGCACACGCCGGAGCCTGGCCAGGGACCACAAGATATATTAACAAACAAACTGATGTGTTGGGCATATTGTTATATATTTTTTTTGTTTTGTTTTATTAAATGATGCTGATAATGTCATAATGGTGGATCTTCCATCCATCCACCTGTCTATGAGAGACAACACCACATATGAAGGCAATGTAAGTGGCTGCAATAGTTAATTTGGAAAAGAACCTATATACATTTGAGAAGTAACATAAATGATGCAATTAAAACATTCTTAATGGTAGAAATAAAGTTGTGTGGATAAAATCAACCTCTTACAAAGAAAAAGTGAATTATTTCTTGCAGTAAGCCTGTGCAAGTTAACATACTAGATTTTCACAGGAAATAGGAAACCCATCAGGCGGTTGGTTTTTGGAAATGCAAGGACAATGAAAAAAGAATGTTTAAAAAATAAGACTACAGTGAGATTGTAGACTATAAGGTGATGAGACAAGCGCAGACTGCAAAATATATTGTAATTCAACTTAATTTATTCTGGAAAAAGTGCTTTTATGCTTACAGGCAAACTGCTCTATACAGTGTTACAAATGTAACATGAATAAAATATAAAATTATATGCAACAAAAAGGTGACTCTAAACTCATAAATATGAACATAGGAGTGTACAATATAGTGTATATATTTTACTTTCATATAAATAATGTACATAAGTACATGTCTTCCATCTATGTATGTTTTGTGATAACAGAAAACATTCATTATTCGAAGAAAATTTGGCAAAAGTATGACAACTTGATAAGTTTATTAGCTAATCTCCGTTTGGTTTGTGATTTTTAAGTACTTTCTATAATATACATGTAACTTAATTTCATTTTAAGTCTGCTTATGTTTCAAGTGGGATAAATAACTAATATATATTGCATTAGAATCGTATACTACTAGAGATTCAGAGCCTATTGAGTTGGAAGTGAAAGGAAAAAAAAACAACATACAAAGCAAATTTAAGTAAATGAATGAATGTGTGTATACTTTGAACAAAAAGGTAAGAAAAGTGACCACGTTGTTGTGATCGTGTCTTTCTTTATTAGTATTTTTCATTTTTTGTAAATCTTTTCTCTCACTTCTATGTTAATTATTTGCTAACATTGATTGCATTGTTTTTATTTTTACCATGGTCCCTTCCCCACCATTATTCAATCAGAGCCTTCACATGTGACCAGAAGAGCCCTATTTATCCGGTTAATAGGTCTGCAAGCTCCATTACTGTCACATATACAGACTATGATATAATTCTTACTTGCATATGCTGATCAGCATGCAACACAAATGATAATTAATCTAATGCCAACAGTAAGTCATCTCTGCTTGATCCTTCTGGATACAGAACTTAATGATTACTACTTTCTTATATAATATATAAAATTATATATAGTTATATATATATATAGTATATTTTATACTATAAAAATGAATTCAGCAAGACATCTTCTCAGTGTTTTGAGATGCTTCCTTTTTGTTTTGCTTTTAAGCTTTAACAAATGTATTTGGAGACTTTTCAGGTAATGAAGACATTTTTTTCAAGATAGTTATATTTAATCCACTTGATCGCCTCAGTTCATTGCAATGGCATTAGCTAGCTTGATTAGTTACGCTTTTTGGCTCCCTTGTGTAAGTTCTGTTGGTCTTTTGAACATTTTTATTTTGTTCTTTGGGCTTATGAATCTTTGTTTTTGGTTTTCTACCTTGTTATGGGCTTATTTTGATTATTTTTGGATAACTGCAAGGATGACTCCAAATGTTTATGATGAGTTAGGGTTCATAAAATTAATGGATGGACATTTGCATAGAAAAGAGATTAAAACAGAAAAACTCTAGAGTGAAGAATACTAAAGTTGTACATGTTAAATAACAACCAAATGATTGTATATGTTAAATTAAAGTTCAGAAGTTGCTCAGTGTTTGGATAGATGAAACAACCAACAATGGCAACAGCAGAGCACTTCTACATAGCAATGTTGGCATGTAGGCACCACCAACAGAATTTAAATGCTGTCAATATTTTAGTTGCCTATGAAATGAATATTGAAACATCATTTCAGTAAGAGAGAGTGAGCTTCCAGAAAGTCACTAAAGATACTCCAAACAAAAGATATCATTGACCATATGGAGAGATAGTTTTGTTGTGGTAGAGAGCAATAGGTGTCTCATGGGCTTGATTAGTGTGAGAAAGACTGAGATCTAATGATGTTTGGAATCTCAAAGAACCTTAGTGGGGTTTAAAGGCAAATACTTGCTAGTTGTTCAGTGACTGTAATATACATTAATTTGCATTTCAGGTTAAAAATAGAATATAAGAAAGCTCAGTTTTTAGACCTGTGCAATTTTTCATGTATTTGTTTCCATTAGGAATTATCTCATGTCATGTATTTGTTATTTGCATTGACATTTTCACACAGATAACACAATGCCTGTAAAATTCAACTTGCTGATTATTTTATAAATGTTGAACTAAAGATCAATGAATAGCAGTTACCATGATAAAAATGCAATATCCTCAATTCTAGCTTTCTAAATTTTTTTACAATGTAGGTAGTATGCTAATCCACTATAAAAGATTTTGTTAGAAATCCAAAATAACTTCCGTAGTGATAAGTGAAACAATTTGCAGTTAAACTTAATGTTTCATTTCAAAAAAAAAAAAAAAAAAAGAAAAAGAATTGGTGTTTTGCTTCCAACAAACTTCATGCCGTTGGCACAAGAAGAAAGGTGGTCCCAGTGTGGAAAAGTTTTCATGCATTAATACTATATCTGTTATTTATTTCTAGAGGAGAATAAAATCACCAGACTTATTTCCTGTCACGTGTAGACCTTTTGTTGAACCAGCAGACATGTTTGGTGGTTACTCTAGTAGTATGATGCACATTTTGCCAATTATAATGACAATCCTGCTGCTCATAAAGCTTAAGATACAATGGATATTGACGCCAAAGTCAAAGCTCCACATTACTTCAAGCAAGCATATCCTCAACCTTTTCTTCAGAATTCTGAGGATTTTATCTTAGTTAATCCGAAAAGCAGAATCTGAATTTTTCATTTATTTCTACCTTTCTTTCAGGCTACCAATTCTAACACAAGTAAAAGGAAAATATGCCAAATATGCAGAGGGAAAGAGTATAGAAATTAAATGTGTTACCTTTGAAAGATGACATACTGTAATTACAAAAAAAAAAACATAAAAGCAGTGGAAAACCTAAAGAATTGTAACACTCAAGGAGAACTGAGGTTATCCAGTTAAAAATAAACACAGAAATTTTTTTGAACAAAAAAGCTGATGAAGGAAGAAAATGCAGAACAAAGCAGAAATAGTTATAGAAAAGTTAAAAGAATAAACTACTATAAAGTTCCATATAATACAGTGTAAATTTGGTTAATTAATTTCAAGAAATCAAACATGGTATAATGAAAACATATGAAATCTGCTGCTTGGACAACTGTGGCTCATTCTTTTTCCAAAATTGACTGCCCCAGGTTGACTACTGACTCTGTGTGATAGTCAGTACTGCTATAAAAAAAAAAAAAATTTCCTTGATGAGAACTAAAATTAGAATTGAAAATAAAGGGTACATTTTTTGAACGCTGAAATTTGTTTTTCTAAACCAAAGATCTTAACTATCATATTGTTAGGTCACAACTGCAAAGAATCATTTACCAAAATCTTCAATAATAAGATCCAAAACATTATGATGAAAACCAAGTTGTGAAGAGTTCAAGCCAGAATACTGAAAATAAGACTTTCTAATAACACTATGAATCCAAAATTTAAACTTGGGTCAAACTACCAAATTCAAAAAATGCAATACAATTACAGGACAAACGGTCACTATAAAACAAAACTTGAAAGTACTCTGATGTTTATGTGAATATCCATGATAAAAATCGTAACATGGAAATTCCATATGACATTAAGGTGAGTTTTTGAGACTCAACAATGCACTATGACTAGAATGAAAGCTGTGACCACAAAAATCAAAACAATAAATTTCTGTGTGCCTGGAAGATGAGCTTTCACTATTTGAAAAAACACTGGTAGGTAAGTGTTTACCACTCAAAAAAAGAAATGTCACTAGAAGGTAAAAATTCACCAAGAAAATTCAACCCATAGTGACATAGACATAGTGACTATGTGACTAGAAGGTAAGTTTTTACCACTTGAAAAACAACTGACTGGAACTAGAACAGCCAGGTTACCCCTTATGCACTAATTTGATAAACCGAATCGTGACCAGGGGTGTGGAAATCAAATTTGTTTCTACTTGTCCACGGACAAGTAAACGTAGAAAATCCACTTGTCCGCCAGTTAAATTCACTTGCCCATAAACAAATAACAAAAGTGAAAAATAGTTTATTTTTCTGATCTCTTTTATTGATACCAAAACTGCCTTCCATTTTAAAACTGAAAAAAATTCTTTCAGGGAGTAGTATTTTGCCACCTTGCTCTAGAACATTATATAAAAGATTCCCTTCTTTTAACTGGCTAATAAACAATGCCTTCATTATAGCTACACTAGTTATTTTTTCATATATTACAGTTACATAACAGAACACTGTCCTGATTCATTTTCTGCCATGTTCTTCAGCTTTTGTCTTGCAACATTTCTCCCCCAAGAATCTTTACCATCTGAGACAGCATGGGCTGAATGCTGTTCATTTCTTCTTGAGCTGAACTGCATGGTTCCTGGACTGATGGTTCTGCAGAAGTGGATGCTGATGACTTTTCAGGTTTTTTATGAGTGATGTGCCTGTTGCCAGGTGACAGCCAGAATTCCACAGCTGGTCGTGGGTCAAACTCTTCTAAAGAAGTAGCATTGAACAGCCTTGCATAACGCTCAACCTCTGAGCGTTCAGCTTTAGAAAACGCTTTTTCAATTGAACCAACTTTTTTCTTACTTTTAGACTCATGTCTCTATCTGACGTACTAAACCCCACAGTTCCTATCCTTTTTCTTTCTGCACATAACCAATCACCACACGTATTTGTGAAATTAAAACTAGTTATAACAGACCTCTGAATGGATGGCATAATTAAACATGTATAACGAAAATTGTTTTTAAAGTTCTGAAAACTGAGGTCTAGGTTTTAATTTCACAAAGACACTTATCGTGTGGTGATTGGTTATATGGAGAAAGACAAAGGCTAGGAACTGGGGGTTTAGTATGTACGATAGACACAGCAAACATGCAATAAAGAACGCCTGCTCAGAAAAACATCCATTGAATTCTTCGTTCGTATCTCCGACCTCCAGATGACGAACCCAACATTTACACAATATTTTAGTTAAACCTGTGCGATACCCATTCAAATACAGTATCCAGTTTTTTGGAGCCTCGTCACACCTGGCATAAACTTCTCTACACTGAACGTAGACCTGAGAACCCCATGATGCAAGGGAGCAGCACTACAGTCACGCCACTGTGCCCCCCGCCACCCATGTCTAATACATGCTTTAATGCATTTCATCGTGAAAAAGATATCAAGTATTTATCTTAGTATTCTGAATGTTCATTGAGCAGGAATATCATGAAGTCAATGTGCGGCGATTGCTGCCGGCGCCTCTCACTGCAAGATAAAGTCAGTTTAAGAAACGCGCAGAGATTAACAACTAGGTCGGGGAACACTTAATATAAAGCATTTAATGTGCTACATTAATTTATGACGGGGTTTGAGAAAATCTAGTAAATGAAACATTCATTTTAAGATGAAATTTAGTTTGCGACATTCAACTGACAAAATAAACTACGAGAATAAAGTCAACATGTCGACTTTAATCTCGACATTTACATTTTTTTGTCTTCACTGTGTCCGTATTTTTTTCAGTGGCCTTAGTACACTTCCTTAGGTTTCTCAAGGCCTGTTGTGCCAGTTTTAATCAAGAAATGATAAATTTCTCATCGCGATGCTACATGCTTCAGTTTCAACAACACGCATATAGCGAGAACAACGTGCGTACCGCAGTGCATTATGGGTTACACAGGTAATTCCTAATGGCGTATTCGAAATTCAGCAAGAGGTTACATTTCCAAAGAAATAAATATTACCGATGTTGTCGGGGAAAAAAAATAATCGCGTCTAAGTGAAGATTTTTATTGATATTTCATAACATTTGGAAACCGTTTTAAAAAAACTGACAGCGCGAAACCAACTTGTTTTATTTGAAAAATTCTCTAATCAAAAATGATCTATAGACCGCTCATCAAAATTGATGTCACGCAATAAATTTCTTAACTCCTCAATATATCACAACCTATGCGAAATTGCAAATTCCAGAAAAGATCAAATGCCTAACAAGCTTTATGTGGCAAAAACAATTGCATTGTAGGTGAAATGACTGCATTTTATGTAGAAAAAATTAATTTTATTAATAATATATAAAAGATATCGATTATAATGAAAAATCATGTCGGCATGAAAAAAAAGACCGCATCTCCAAGCGTGTAAATAGTAGGGTAAAATACTTATGTAAGATCACAAGAGTGCTTCCCCTTTGAAAAATCAGCCATCATTTTGTAAACAATATTGAATACCAATTTGATACATGAAGAACATGCCTAAGTAAACTGTTTCCGCACGAAGTACGTACCCAAATGTTTAAAATTTGAAAGTAGTGGTAAAAATGTGCCCTGAACTGCACATTTAATTCTTTTTTCTCCAGGAAAATTGCACTTGTCTGCGGACAACTGAAACCAGAAAACACGCTTGTCCTACGGTCAATTTACCCGTGTCGGACGAGTCGGGCGTTGTATTTCCGCACCCCTGGTGACTGTATGTGGAAAGTTCTAATTTATGAGATTTTCCCAGAAAGGTTTTGTATTGGATAAAATATATAACAGGAAACAAATGCTGAAATGAGAAACAAATGAAATTAAAATTGAAAGTTAGAAAAGCAGGGTTACTCACTTTCAGCATTAGTGTGTATATTTTGTATCAAATTAATCAAATCGTTAACAGAGAAAATAGGAAGAAATGAGAAAATAAAACATGTATCGATCTCAGCACAAGATAGTAATAGAAAAAAATTAATACTCATTAGCTGTAATATGTAAAACAATCTTGTTTTAGAGAAAACCACATCATGTCTAGAAAATTCTGTATAGCTTGTAAATAATAACAGAAATTAAATGTCTTATTAAAGGGGAATTAGTCAGAAATATTCAATACTGAAAGATATATACTAAGAACTCCATTAGGATGTCAAAAATACATTAAAATTGCAATAGAACAGATCAGGAAGGAGTGAAAAGAAAAATATTTCTTTGATTATGGAAATTACAGAAAATCAATTTTGAAGTTAAAAATGTACTTTTAAATACAAAACTTTTACCTAGCTTAATTTATTTAGCAACAATCATTTTGACACTATGGAAAAATTCAAAAAAAAGTTGTAAGAGGATGTTTTTATTTTTTAATGGTTCTTATGTAAATGTTTATAAAAAGAAACTGTTCAGTACATTCGAGGTCACCGTACCACCATTTTGACGATCTTAACTTCTAGAGATCAACATAATTTTGTGTGGCTTATTAGCAAAGGCTGGCCATTGCTGCCATGTAGGGTCCAGAAGAGCACAATGTGATATCACTGTTTAAGATGGTGCCATGCTGTCCCTGTTGACATTTTTGGATATTTAAAACAAAATTTGCAGTATGTTAGTGCAGTTGGGGGAAAGAATTTAGATATTCAGAATTCTTTTTTTAAGCTCTTAGTTACAACCCCAGTTTGTTTTTGACCACAGCTACTCTGTTATCCTGTTACTATCCTGCCCTTAGACTGCCTTTTTCTATCTTGGGCGTCACATCAGAACATGAACAAAAGAATGTGATAAAACTTGTAATCAAAAACAAAATAAAGTGAAAATAAAACCAAAAAAAAAAAAAAGAAAAGAAGTAGTTTCTACTTGGTGGCTGTTGCAGTGGCACAAAGTGCTCAAGCAATGCCACCATTGAAATTACTAATTTTATTTTCATATTCCCTATAATGTGACTAACACATAAGAAGTGTTGCTAGCAACAAACACAGATGAAAGAGTCCAGGTAAAAAGAGAAGTAAAATTAACAGCCAGAGGCAGAACCTCTTCATATTCCTGACAGGATGAAAAGTGGATATAGCATATTTGTTATCTGTATTTTTAATGTTGTGCTTTATATTTGTCTTCTTTTTATATAAAGTAGCCTGCGATGTCCCCAGATTAAATACTGTGTTACTGTTATTAAATAGATGTATTTCTTTTATAAGTGTAAAGTTAAGCACATTGGAATAAAATGCAGTCTTTACATAAAATATATTCAGGTCTGATTTCAAGGTTATAGTCAAAAGTGCCATACTATTGTGCCCTGCAATAAGAATAATATATACTGTAGAATTTATGAGTAAATTTCCAGATCATTTGCATTAAAGAGACCACAGATGTAAATGCATTATGCAGTGTCCAAGTCTTATTTTTAAGAGCAGAGAAACATTAGCATTGATAAATCAAAGGACTGCTGCTAACTGGTGCAAAACCTCTATTTTTAGAAAGGCATCATTTTGCAGACATAGTGCCACTTCAGTTTGATTAGGAAAAAGAATCATGCAAGCTCTTTTACCCTACTACAGCTAGCAGGTGCAAACTGCAGTCACCTTTATCTCACATTTAAGAAATGTACCTTGCCGTAAAAATCTGCAGGCAAAGCAATTAGAGAAAGCTATAAACATACTAGCTATTTTTATAGACTTTAATATTCGAAATACTTTAATGTTAATAAACACTATATGCATTAGTAATCCATTACAATAGTAAGGAAAAATTCAAGTAAAAAACTTTAGGTTAGAGACGCCAATAAAAACTTAAAGGTCTAGTGACAAAGAAAAAAGTAAATGTTCTCTTATAACCATTGTTTTGAATGCTGCACCCTAATTCCTAAATTCCTAATGATATTCAGAGATTACAGTAGATGTGCATGTTGATATTGCTGAAAAAAACAAATTTTTTAAAGAGAGTTTATGTAACATAAAAGTGAAAAGAATATGAATAACACAAGGCTGTCTGTAATTGTTATGATATGGAATCAGGACCATAGTGAAAAGGGCATGAGGCCTTCAAATAAGCATCCGTGCAGGCCAGATTCTACATTCGTCTATCCAAGCTAGCCTCATCCCAATTATGCATGCACCTACAATAACAACAATTCATTTCTTCTATAGCCCAGAATCACACACGGAATTCCTCAATGGGCTTTTTCAGGCTCTGTTTTCTGACAGTCCTCCAACGTTGACTCTCTAATGTCAGGTCCAGTCAGGTCAGGTTGGGGAGCTTGCACTGGTACAACATGTTTCCACACCCACCACACAAACATACGGTCCAGTCCCACCCTCCGGAAATAACCATCTATCTGCCGCAGTCAGGGGTTATGTTGGTGTCCCCTTGCCCTGATCCAGCCACCTCAACAATGAGGATCCTGCAAGCTGGATCACCCTCAGGGAATCGCACCACATGGCTGTAGTTCCGTAAATGACTCCCCCTCACAATGCAGGTAATGTGCCTCATTCGTGACTCCGTGAGCAACTGCACATTCAACACAAAGTCAAACCAGTGGAACCCAAGGATTCTCTAAGAAGACAAAAAAAAAGCAAAAGAAAACTTCCAGCCTTGGAATAAAAATGGAAGAAATCTTGGACATGCAATGGGTGTCAAAAAATGGGGTAAATACAACACTCAAAGCAGAATACAAGTAAATCCTCTTCCCAGAGCTAGATGACCAATCTATTATTGCCACCTGAGAAATAAAATACAACAGTAAACACTACTATCACATAAGGATATAGATTTGTTCAAATAAATAAAAAAGTAGAAACTAATTAACATAAATGAATCATGGCCATATTGTAGAAAAAGAGTCAGAGGCAAGGCAGACACTGTCATGGGAAAAAGGGGTCTTTTCATCAGATTGGCTGGCCGAGCAATGTTTCAGCCGTGGAATGGCCAAAAGGGGAGGCAGCTTGATGGATGAGGTCTCCAGGACTCTAAAAATATCCAAATCTTATGTGATATCATCTACTTCTAAATTTTTTATTATTATGCTGTATTAAGGATTTGTTCTGTTCTGTGTATTGCCTTGTATTGATCCCCTTCTGGCGGCACGGTGGCGCAGTGGTAGCGCTGCTGCCTCGCAGTTAGGAGACCCGGGTTCGCTTCCCGGGTCCTCCCTGCGTGGAGTTTGCATGTTCTCCCCGTGTCTGCGTGGGTTTCCTCCGGGCACTCCGGTTTTCTCCCACAATCCAAAGACATGCAGGTTAGGTGGATTGGCGATTCTAAATTGGCCCTAGTGTGTGCTTGGTTTGTGTGTGTCCTGCGGTGGGTTGGCACCCTGCCCAGGATTGGTTTCTGCCTTGTGCCCTGTGTTGGCTGGGATTGGCTCCAGCAGACCCCCGTGACCCTGTATTCGGATTCAGCAGGTTGGACGATGGATGGATGGATGATCCATTTTTTGACACCCACTGCACGCCCAACCTACCTGGGAAGGGGGTTTCTCTTTGAACTGCCTTTCCCGAGGTTTCTTCCATTTTCCCTACAAGGTTTTTTGGGAGTTTTTCCTTGTCTTCTCAGAGAGTCAAGGCTGGGGGGGCTGTCAAAAGGCAGGGCCTGTTAAAGCCCATTGCGCCACTTCCTGTGTGATTTTAGGCTATACAAAAATAAACTGTATTGTATTGTATTGTATTGTATTGTATTGTCAGAGACCTGGGGCCTCATGCATAACACTGTGAATAGAATTCACATTAAAACATGGCGTATGGACAAAAGTGGAATAGTGTGTAAGCAAAAAAAAAATTCAGATGCACAAAACCGTGCATAAGCCAACTTCCACACACTTCAGCTTCATTAATCCTGGTCAGCGTAAAAAGTAAAGCATGTGTACATGCATGCCATCCCACCCCAGTTCCTCCTATAATTTCACATATTCTAATTTGCAAATCAATATAAATATCACCTTCCATTCAGCATTTAGTTAAAAAAAAGGGGAAAACACATGAAAAACAAGGAAAAACATACTATTTGTTGGCTTAAGCAGTGGTATAAACAACAAAAGGAAGTTGATCGAGTGATACAGAGTGGCAGAGAAATTCAAAAGTTCAAGCTCAGAAAGTTGCACAGTGCCCAAAATAAAAAAAAAGAAGTGGTCAGATATCAAAGTCTCGGTGAAAAGGCGAGTCGTAGCCCACTGTATGATTTGGAAGAATATTAGGGTACAGAGAACAGGAAAAAATAGGGACACAGTGAAAGAAAAGGTTTGAAATATCCACTTTAATCTTGTAGTTTATTTTGTCATTAAAGTAGAACATCTTAAACTTAATGTTAAAATCAATGTTTAATTTACTAGAGTTCCTCAGATCTCATCATAACTAAAGTAGCATGATAAATGCTTTGTATTCTATATGTTCTTTTATGTGCTCTTTGTGGGTGAATCACTACGTGCTTCTTAAGTGGGTTTTCTCTTACCTCAACAGGACACAGATTACATTACATTCGTGATATCTATCTATCTATTTATCTGATATTACATCTCTCTGAACAGTTTAAATACTAAGATGTACACTTGGTATCATTTTCAGTGATTTCAGTGTTTAGTTCTACCAGGAGCACTTGATGGACCGATTGAGTGCGTTTATAGCTTTTGGGATGAAACTATTTCTGAACCACGAGGTCCCTACAGGAAAGGCTCTGAAGCATTTGCCGAATGGAGGAAGTTTAAATAGACTGTGCATGACTGAGGCAGTGTGTGATATAAATGTTCTTCAGGGATAGATGCTTTATCCCAATAATCCTCTGTGCTCTTGACACAATCTGCCATAGAGCTTTCTGATCAGCTGCTGTACAGCTGTGATTCCACACTCAGATACACTGGGTTTGACCATTATATTGCTACAAGTTGATTATAATCAGATGCCTTAAATTTATAAACAATACACAGTTTTTGTATGTATTTGATAAAGCTGCATCAGGGATGTGAGTCTAAAAAAGAAAGGGAAACCACACAGGAACAGTAGCACTGCATTTCTCATTGGCTAAATATTGCTTTTGATTCCTGTATGTCTAATTGTTTTCCTCTGATGATGACTCCTGGTAGGAGCTGAGAGCTCCTATTTTAAGATTTGTGACTCATCTATCTATCTGTCTATCTATTGTGGCATGTGAGTCCCTGTGTTGCAAAACACAAGGCTGAGTCTCAGTAATTTAGCAAAACCAGCTTTATTCAGCTTGAAACAGGAACAGCATGGTTAATTATTGTAGTGGGATCTACCACTCTCTTATACACAGACACAGCACTCAGGCAGGGTCGTGACCAGGTTAGTCGCCAAGTAATATTGTTCCCTAAATTTCTAATGTTCCTTGAATCACCCATCGATGATGGCACTTATAGTGCAACCGCAGTTGGCTTGGATTTGCCTTTGCGATGACCTGCTACAGCACTGGTAGCTTGTGGTTGCCCTGGCGATGGATAAGCTATCTTTCACAGACGTGGCGATCGTGCTTCAGAACACTGTTCGGTGTGTTATCTTGTTGGGGGGAGTCTCAAAAGAGTTAACAAACCTTACAAAATAATGCATATAAATTATATGTATATATATTTATACTAATAAACGGCAAAGCCCTCACTCACTCACTCACTCACTCACTGACTCATCACTAATTCTCCAACTTCCCGTGTAGGTAGAAGGCTGAAATTTGGTAGGGTTATTCCTTACAGCTTCCTTACAAAAGTTGGGCAGGTTTCATTTCGTAATTCTACGCGTAATGGTCATAACTGGAAGCTGTTTTTCTCCATTTACTGTAATGGAGATGAGCTTGAAACCCGTGGGGGCGGAGTTTCGTGTGACATCATCACGCCTTCCACGTAATCACGCAGTACGTAGAAAACCAGGAAGAGGCCCAAAAAGCGCTGAAGAAAACATGCATTATATAATTGAGAAGGCAGCGAAACAATAAGAAGCGAGCGAGTGACATATACAACCATATTCATGAGTTCTGCAACTTCAGAAACAAAGCACGATGTAAACCTAAACTTTAAATTAAGTTCATAGACAGGCTGCCGCTGACGTTTGTAATTTAGTGCCTACCCATATAAGGCCGTCCGTCAGCGGCAATCCAATAGCAAACTGCCACGGGTAAATATTCACGGGTGAAGGACTGTGCTTATGCAGAGGAAGATGAGATGGTCAGGGTGGTGTTTGACACAAACTCAGCGAAACTGCGAGAGAAAGTTTTAAGTGCCGGGACTTTGGTAAAATTAGATACAGCTATGGACATAGCACGACATGGCACCAGCACAGCTGGGAAACTTCGATGCATGTACACCGAGCGGCTCACGTGAACTGACACAGTGCACAGACAAAAAGCAACAGTTCCAAAGAGCGATGAACAAAAAACGAATTACACAATTGAAAAGGCAGCAAAAAAATATGAAGCGTCTGATACATACAAGCATATTCATAAATGCAGCTACTGTGGAAACAAAGCACACGGTGGAAAAAGTCAATGTCCCGCTAAAGGAAGACAGTGTAAAAAAAAAACCCGTGCCTGCAGTGTGTCGGGTCTCAGATAAAGAAGACGACGAGCTGTTTATTGATGCAGTAAGAAACGAATCGATGAATGAAACCTGTCATCTTTACAACGATTGACAAACACGGAATGTAACTTGAACACAACACATCCTACAAATACGAACCTGATTGAAAGAAATAATGATAATCAAATCCTTGATGACAGCAACACTCAGTAAAACTCACAAAACAATTACTGTATATTGACAGTCATGTTACATTATTTTTAAAATGTTCCCTTTTCTTTTTCATAGCTTCTTTAACACACTACGTCTCCGCTGCGATACGCGGGTATATATATATGTATACTAGCAAAATACCCGCTTCGCAGCGGAGAAGTAGTGTGTTAAAGAAGCAATGAAAAAGAAAAGGAAACATTTTGAAAATAACGTAACATGATTGTCAATGTAATTGTTTTGTCACTGTTGTGAGTGATGAGTGTTGTTGTCATATATATATATATATATTTACACACATAAACATATATATATACATATCTATACATATACACATATATACATACATATGTATATCTACATATCTACATATACAGTATACACACACAGCTATTTCGTATCAGTGCAATACGCTGCTTGTTAAAATGGATAACTCCCGCTCTTACGTGCAAGTCTGCGTGGATATTATGAACTATCGTATTTTTTCAAGTTCTATTTAAATTTTAAATAGAAGGAATTTTTATTTAGTCGACAGAAATATCTTTGGTAGGAATGGTAAAAACAAACTTTTCTCTCCAGCATCGTGTGAGCTAGCTTCGCAATAACTTGCAGCATCATAAGCTAGACTTGATTAACGCGGTAAGTGTTCGGCAAGGCAGCTGAAGCGCTGCATTATGGGATCTGTAGTTTATTGTGTTACCAGCGCTTCATATACCTGGGCCATTAATAACAATAATACAGTACATAAAATGATCTCGCGGGCCGGATATAATTACACGCCGGGCCGGATGTGGCCCGTGGCCCTTGAGTTTGACAAATATGGACTAAATAGAACTTGAAAAGATATATTTTTTGAAATGTGATCGCACAATTCAGATAGAGTTGACGCCAGACTACAGCCTGCATCCTCCCTCGCTCTTACTTTTTACCGCTCATCTAATGAATACACTGAGTATGGCTTTACCAAAACAATCATTGATGGCGAATAAAGTATCCATTATTCGAGTATGTAGATCGGGATATATATGTATACATACATATATACGAGGTGTGGCAGAAAAGTAATGAGACTGGCAACACTGCAAGCGATCTGGCAACGCTGTGCTGTTGTCCTTGATAGAGCACGTGTATCAGTACCCTCCCATAGCTCAGTGCGAGTTTCAACTCCTTCCGTTAACTACGTGATTTTTGTGACTGCTATTAGCGAAGTTGTGTTTTTGGTTGTGCGTCACGCAAAATGAAACAGCGGAATTTGGAGCAACGTTGTGCCATTAAACGGCAAGTGTGACGTTTGAAAAGTTAAAACAGGCCTATGGGGAACATTCTTTATCCCGAGCTCAAGTTTTTCGCTGGCACAAATCATTTTTGGAAGGCAGAAAACACGTTGAAGATGAACACCGTTCATGGAGGACTTCAACTTTGAAAACCAATGAAAACATCGAACGTGTGAACACTCTTGTGAGATCAGAATGTCATTTAACATTAAGAATGTTGAGTGAACAATTAAATTTGAACAGATTTACCGTTCATCAAATTTTGACTGAACATTTGCACATGCGAAAGGTCTGTGCCAAAATGGTGCCGAAAAACTGCCCTCTCCATAACAGAATTTTTGACCTCAAAAGGCATTCCTGTGGTTCCCCAGCCCCCTTATTCACCTGACCTCAGTCTGTTTGACTTTTCCTTTTCCTAAACTGAAAAATGTCCTCAAAGGACGTCATTTCGGGACTTTAGAAAACATCCAAAAGAGTGTAACGGACATGCTGAAGACCATACCGGTTGAAGACTTCCAGCGCTGCTACCAACAGTGGGAACAACGTCTCCATCGGTGTGTAGCTGCCCAAGGGAACTACTTTGAAGGGGATAACATTGATGTTTGAAAAAATAAAAACTTTGGTAAATAAAAATCAGTGTCATTACTTTTCTGCCACACTCGTATATACCGCCGCATTGCAGCGGAGCGTAGTGTGTTAAAGAAGCTATGAAAAATAAAAGGGAACATTTTAAAAATAACGTAACATGACTGTCAATATACAGTATTTGTTTTGTGAGTGTTACTGAGTGTTGCTGTCATCAAGGATTTGATTATCATTATTTCTTTCAATCAGGTTCGTATTTGTAGGATGTGTTGTGTTCAAGTTACATTCCGTGTTTGTCAATCGTTGTAAAGATGACAGGTTTCATTTATCAATTCGTTTCTTACTGCATCAATAAACAGCTCGTCTTCTTCTTTATCTGAGACCTGACACACTGCATGCACGTGTTTTTTTTACACTGTCTTCCTTTAGCGGGACATTGACTTTTTCCACCGTGTGCTTTGTTTCCGCAGTAGCTGGATTTATGAATATGCTTATCAGACGCTTCATATTTTTTGCTGCCTTTTCAATTGTGTAATTCGGTTTTTGTTCAGCGCTCTTTGGAACTGTTGCCTTTATCTGTGCACTGCGCCAGTTCACGTGAGCGCTCGTGTACATGCATCGAAGGTTCCCAGCTGTGCTGGTGCCATCTCGTGCGATGTCCATGGCTGTATTTAATGTTACCTTAGTCCTGGCACTTAAAACTTTCTCTCGCAGTTTCGCTGAGTTTGTGTCAAACACCACCCTGACCATCTCATCTTCCTCTCCATAAACACAGTCCTTCACCCGTGAATATTTAGTGGGAGTTTGCTATTGGATTGCCGCTGACAGACGGCCTTATATGGGCAGGCACTAAATTACAAACGCCAGCGGCAGCCTGTCTATGAACTTAATTTAAAGTGTAGGTTTACATCGTGCTTTGTTTCCGAAGTAGCAGAACTCATGAACATGGTTGTATATGTCACTCGCTCGCTTCTTATTGTTTCGCTGCCTTCTCAATTATATAATGAATGTTTTCTTCAGCGCTTTTTGAAGGTCTTCCTGGTTTTCTATGTACTGCGTGATTACGTGGGAGGCGTGATGATGTCACACGAAACTCCGCCCCCACGGCGTTCAAGCTCATCTCCATTACAGTAAATGGAGAAAAACAGCTTCCAGTTATGACCATTACGCGTAGAATTTCGAAATGAAACCTGCCCAACTTTTGTAAGGAAGCTGTAAGGAATGAACCTGCCAAATTTCAGCCTTCTACCTACACGGGAAGTTGGAGAATTAGTGATGAGTGAGTGAGTGAGTGAGTGAGTGAGGGCTTTGCCTTTTATTAATATAGATATATACCCCGATCTACATACTCGAATAATGGATACTTTATTCGCCATCAATGATTGTTTTGGTAAAGCCATACTCAGTGTATTCATTAGATGAACGGTAAAAAAGTAAGAGCGAGGGTAGGATGACTTATTGAGGCATGTAGGCAAAACCACAATAGCACGCGGGCTCGATGTACGAAAAAATATATCTTTTCAAGTTCTATTTAGTCCATATGTGTCAAACTCAAGGCCCGCAGGCCACATCCTGTGGTAATACGCGGGTCGCGTCTTACCAAATTTAAGTATGTAGCAGCATTTATATTCGCTATAAGAAAGTGCACTTACCATTGGTGTGTTCAAGGCGCTGTCGCGGGAACGCGGGGCCGTCTAGCGGGTGAGTGCAGTGAGGCGTGGGGTGTTGGACACACGTGGGGCCGGTATAATGGCCAGTACGGGCTCCGCCGCGTGTGTTCATTTTTACGCTCCGGTGTCCTCGCAGCCTGCCTAGTGCAGACGGTTTAAAGTGCGGCGCGCCTAAAAGAGAAAGCCGGCATTTGATTGATTGAGTCAGAGATGGGGATCCCATGATGTTAGAGAAACGATTTTACTTACTGGTGAGTCAACCACGGTCGTGCTTGAGCTCAGCATAGCCGTTGGCTGTACCGGAGGGCTTATACGCGACCGCAGGAGTTTGGTTTTAAATACATAGTTGCTCGGGACGGTCGCGCGTGTGGCGTGAATGCGCTACCGTCTACCGGGATAGGTGCATGAGGTAGACATGTTGGCAGATTGGCTGGACAATCTTGCCGGTTATATTTAAAGAGTTACCGGCCAACAGGGGTCGTCAGTGGACCTAAGAGCGAGGTAAGAATAAGCACTGCTGAGCTATTTGTAGGAGCAGTTGTAATTTTGGCGGCTTTTGCATATATTCTTTTGTATATATTCTTTTTGTATATAGAGTTATATATCTCCTAGTGATTATTTTTGGTGGAGGTATATATACTTATTTGGTGCTGGGATAGTTTTTGATTTTGGTGCAATTGTTTTATTTTTGTATATACACACACTTGTTTTTGTGCATATTTCTTTCCTGCTGGAGGAACGTCTTGAACCAGGGATAAAAGAAGACAACCTTCATTATTGGAGCGTGTGTGTAGTTTTTGTAGGAGTGCACTGTTTTTGTAAATACACCATATTTTTCCTTTTTGTTTGTTTTTATTTCTTTTTGAAGAGTCAGGGTTGAAGGACTGTGTCTCAAAGCCCACCTGACACTACTACATTTTTTTTGTGTACAGCACTCTTGTATATAAATTTGCACCATTCACCCTCCAATTTTTGTCTGTGTCTCATCTCTCCATTTGATCCCGTTCGGTTCATGAACTATCAGATGTCCAGAGTGTAGGCTGGGGCCACTTCCCACTACACGGGATATCACACATCCGGCCCGGCGTGTAATTATATCCGGCCCGCGAGATTATTTTATATACTGTATTATTGTTATTAATGGCCCGGGGATATGAAGCGCTGGTAACACAATAAACTACAGATCCCATAATGCAGCGCTTCAGCTGCCTTGCCGAACACTTACCGCATCCCCGTGGTCTCTTCAGTCGTTTCCTTACTTTGCAACGAAGCAGCTTTCTCACAGCTTCTGCACTGTTTTATAAACGAACGATATATAAGAAAGTCCTTTTTCCTTGCTTCGCTAACGAAGCAGCCTTTTTATTTAATCCACGGGTTCTCCGCTGTTTCATTGTTCATTTATTAAGATTTTTATAGTTATTGTGTAGGTTTTATTTAATCCACGGGTTCTCTTCTGTTTTCACTGCGGTGTCTTCTTTCGTTTACGAGCTTCGCCAAGGAAGCAGCTTTCTCACAGCCTCTGCACTGTTTTAAAAATGAACGACATATAAGAAAGTCCTTTTTCCTTGCTTCAACAACGAAGCAACCTTTTTATTTAATTCACGGGTTCTCCGCTGTTTCATTGTTCATTTATTACGATTTTTATTGTTATTGTGTAGGTTTTATTTAATCCACGGGTATTTCACCGCCATGGTTAAGTATTTTGCTAGTGTATATATATATATATATATATATATATATATATATATATATATATATATATATATATATATATATATATATATATATATATATATACACTAGCCATGTGCGCTCAACTACGTTGTGCGTGTTAAAGTTGTCTGTGAAGGGCTATCTGTTTAAACGCGGCTGCCAGTCGTGAACTGGGCCCTTCGTCGCACAGCCTTATAATTTTTTTATAAGGGAAACAAAATTAAAAAAGAAAACTCTTGGATATTGATTCGATAGGAACGGCCCACTCAGAATCACTATCCGAATCGTAATTATGTGGTGGTGTAGGAGCATTTGTGTTTCTGTCCGTTCACAGTCCGCCTCGTTTTCAGGACGCTGTCGTTTCCTCTCACAATGTCTTCTCAACCATTCTCCAATCTCGCAGGTTGCTTTGTGGCAATCCAAAGAGTAAGGCAATATACACGGAGCAATGGTTATTAAAGGGGGACACATAGGTATCCAGGCTCTTTAAAGCATAAATAGAGATCACTTCACTGACATGTGAGCATGTACAACTGTGAGACGCGCAGCACTCGCCGGCTACAATGTAACAATAATAATTTCCAGAACGTGCTGTTACGTTGTCATTCATTTTACCCACTGTTTCTTTCATTCATATGTTACGTAGGCACGTACCTTTTATCTTCAGCAATCTCATTCTCTAACCAGGCCTCAGGAGCTAACCAGCCTAACACTGTCCACCACCCCTTTCGTTATTCCAGCACATTGTTGACATCCGAGAGTAACAACACCGTACTAAACTGGAAGGTGGTCTACACATGCATGGAATTCGCGGACAAATATCAAGATCTAAATGAAGATCTCTTTAGTTAATTTAAAGCACAACAATTTGTTTAGTTGGAATGTCTGCGTTTTGAGGTGTGATTGGAGTACTACAGTGTTCAGTAGTATAAGCCTGGAGGAGATTCTTAATGCAATGCCTATGTTTTAGCTGTCTCTCTACTGCCATCTAGTGCTTCTTCTAATTCATTCACGGACAAACAAAGATCAAGACCCAAATGAAGATTATACAAGTATATAGAGATATAGACAGAGAGAGAGGGGGAGCACCTGTTAAATAATACAAAGAGTACATGACACATATTTCATCCTAATTGGGGCTCATCAGGTGTACACACTTTTTCTGATTGAACCTCGGACAACAGTGTCGCAGGCAAAGCCTCAGGCATTGTGCCGCGGCAGTTGGTTTACTTACTTGACAGGGTGTAAATCAGGGTATTACATGCATAGGTCTGATCACAATCTGATAGTTGGGTGGCTACCTACCACTACATTTTTCTATGTAGTTATAATTATTATTGTGTTTTGTGATCCTCACCAGATACAACAGTTAAAAAAATGAGTTGAGATCATTGTATGTTTATTCATTAACATTGACATTTATTATTTGGGCATATTTCTTCAGTGCTATTGTTGTGTGGCCACAGCCATATTGTTTAGGTTCTTTATGCTTGTTTCCAGTCACTTGATAGGAGGTCAAGCAATATAATTTGTCATCTCTCCCTTCCTATTTAAGATGGAAGTGCACTACTCACAGTGTTCAAGTTTCTAGATATTATATAATGTTACTGTGTTCATTGAGTTTGTGTGAAATCTTGCTAGGAAATCAGGTTTTGTATGGGTTTATTGACTTTGATTCTGAAAAATGTACTGACCTTTGGTATTCACTGTATTTGTTGATCCATTTTGGTTTTGGCCTTTGGCCATTTCTTTTGACAGTTGTTTGTCTTGCCCCTTTTTCTGATGCATTTGGGAGTTATTGTCACGTGCTAGAAACAATAAGTTGATAAGATTGTATGTTAAGAGATAGTATTTACTGAGGTTTAAACAAGAGAACTATAAATTTGAATAATGTAGTATTAAACTTAATAAAATATTATAACTTAAAGGAGCAATACCTTCCCAGCCCTAACTTAAACCACATTTAAGACTTTATAATGTGTATGAATGTTAATGTAATGTTTGATTTTATAAAACATCTACATTGTGGCTTCAGTCGCCAGCATATGGACATGTACATCATGACATGCAAAACTCTTAATGCATATAACCATTGTCATCATCACAATAACAATAAAGATTTTTGTGTCTATAGCAAATCTTGTCTGATGTGTGTGTGTGAGAATGTGAAATGGCATAATTTTAAAATAATGAGCAATATTTTGTTAACCAGAAACCTAAACAATTCACAAAATTCATGATTCTAATTAAAATAGATATCAGTTTTATCAGTGTTTAAACAAAAGTAAAAAAAAAAAACTCCTTACACATTATAAATTTACTAGGGCAGTGTAGAAACCTATTAGGGAACAAACCCGTAGATGATAAAACTGATAACTTCTCGCACATGCAGCCTAATCAATAATATCACTTTGACTTTTTGTTGCCTTCTAAAAGAAGCATCATTTAAATCAGATACAGTGCCTTATGTGAAATATTAAAAATAAACTATGTACTGTTTGGTACCTGCTGCCTCAGATTAACATTTTTGTAAAAGTACTGTAAAAACTTGGAATAATACAACTGTTAAGGAATCACATTAACATTAAACTTCTTATTTACATAATGAATGCATTTTCATATTTTATAACTGAAAATATTGTTGCTGTTAGAATAAATAAAAACACATAGAGAAATAGAGGTACCGTTGATCATTACAGAGTCCCTTAGATATGCAAATTGCATTTGGAGGAAATCTGGGGAGTTTTTTTTTCTTTGGTGTGTTTTTGGACGTAGTCCAAATGTATCCTTGAAGTGAATGATGGAGGTGTTAAATTAGGGCCATCGTTCATGGACATTGTCACTGCCAGCATCTGTTGGGTACCATGCATTGCTTTGTGAGAATCTAACAATAATACAATGTGTTCGGAATGGTTCTGCTGTTGGTAAGAACTAGAGGTTAGGCTGTAAATCTTTGATGGCGGGTGGCAAAAGTGATCTTGTTGCAGAATGTAAGTTTTTTAAGAAGAAATAAACTTACTAAAATTCGGAAATGAAAGTAAGTTGTTAGATATTTTTACATATCTCCAACTTTGCTTCCTATTTAAAGTTCAAAGATCTTCAATGTGATGTAAGTACAGTACATAGGATTTTCATGTCACAGTAAAGCTTGCAGTTTGAGAAGTTTACCTCAAGGTGTGCTTTTTATTCAGTTTAAAGTAAACACCCCTAAGTCAGAAGCACTGAGTGAGTACCACAACTTAGCTGCTTGCCGTGAAATGCAAGTCAATTGCGATGTTGAGAAATATATATCTAGTACAACACATGGATGAACTAATAAAATGCTAATTAGGGACATAAATATGCATAGCTGGGTGTGCTTTAGAAGTATAAGAGAGCATCAGATGTAAATAAGCCAAGAAGACAGGTGAGCAGTCAGCTGTAGGCCAGCCTAGCAGAGGTCATTTAGAGTGAGTAATGTTATACACATTGTTTTATTTTGGAATAGCAAAAAGATGCAAGTTACATGTATTAGTGATGCTAAACTGGCCTCGGTGTGTGTGTTCAGCCTGCGATAGGCTGCAGTTTACCTGTGCAACTGCTCTGGATAAGCAGATTCTTCTGAAGTAGCATTATATGATATGGAAACTCCTTTATGAGGCTTTCTTCAATTATTATTTCAAACTCTTTAAATTATTATCTTCTTTGTGTACATGAAAATAGGTAATCTATCCAATAACAAACCAGACTTAGAATTTGTTTCAAATATTAATATTTACTTTCAGGCTTACGTTAATAACATTTTAAAATGTAACATTGCAGATTAAACAGTGGACTTTTAGTTATGTCAGTAACATGACTCAACAAATGAATTACTATCAAAATAGTCTATTTTCTAACCTGCTTATGCAGTTCAGGGTCTTTAATAGCCATTGCCTATGCCAGCATCAAAAGGCAGGATTCAACCTCTGACTAGATGTCTACTGCAGGCTATATTCACTCAGTCAGTTCAGAGTAGTAATTTATCTGATTTTTATGTCTTTTTGATGAAGGAGAGACCCATGTAGACAAAACGAGAACCTGAAAACCCCCCAACAGATACTGACTGAGACAGAATTCAAACCCAGCACTCTGTTGCTATAAAGCAGAAATGCTAACCACTGTACCATCGAACCACCCCAAAAAAATTTTATACTGTATTTTAATTTTGGAAAAAGAAATAACTCTGAATGCAATAACAGCAGGTTAAACACTTTTAGATAAACTCTTTGAAAACATTCCAAAAACAAAAGAAAAATTGTTCTGTGTTATTTACTAAGGCAATTAGTAATACAATAAATACTTTTTTGTAGTCACTTCCCCTGTCTACTTCCAAATAACAGCTGTTCAGTGCTTATTTAATTAATCAAATTTAGACCCATACTCTCTGATGAGTTGTAAACTACTGTTTAACTCTTGATAAAAATGAAGCATGCAAACTTGTTTAAAAAACACAACTTGTTTAAAACAAACCTAGTTGTCTCCTCGTCATAACACAAAGAGCATTGCCTAACTAAAACTGGTAATGGTATTTTGACATCAACTGATACAGGAAATGCTCCAATTATGCTTCTGCACTTACATAATATATAATAAATGTATATTTTATTGCAGAGGCTAAAAATTAATATTTAAATGTCAGCCAGTGTCCATATGTGGCAGCCATGCCTTGGACACCCACAGGGCTTCATGGGAGATGGAGTTGGACACAGCCCTGTTGGGATCCGGGGGTGCTGCAGCTGTTCCTGAGCCCATGTGGGTGGTTCTTCTGCCAGAAGTGGGGCAACAAGCACCTGAAGCACTTCTGGGTGCCTTATATAAGGAGCCAGCGGACAGTACTCGGTGAGCCAGAGTTGGGAGGAGAAAGATGAAGCTTGCCAGAGGGAGAGTGGAGGAGCAAGAAAGAGAAAAGAAGGAAGACTTATTGTACAGTGCTATGTTTGTGCTGGACTCTGAGCTTGTGGGAATGAGGAAGGTGTTGCCCACAAGGTGTAAAAGAAAATAAAAGCCCTGTGTGCTTTGAACTTGTGTCCTATGTCTGTCTGTGTCAGGGCTGGCCTTTACAATGTGTACACTCAGATATTGCTATTATAGAACAAAGCTGAAAGATGGCCTAAGTCTGAGCATGTGATAAGTTGTTAATATTTAAGTTTCTGGCTTTCCTAGTAACTTTCCACAATCCATTTGCTGAACTACTACTTGTTAGCTGGCATTTCTATCTGTCTATAAGAGCGGAGTAATGTCTTTTCACTTGTCACTCTCCAATAGATCTATTGAAATAAAATAAACATATATATATATATTTCTATAGATTGTCATGCATGTGTACCTGGGAACCACCTTCCGGGCTCTGAAGAGGTAAGCAGATCCACCCTGGGACAAAATGTGGCAATGACACTATCAGTATCATCTCATTTTCCTGTAGCGCCTAAAAGCTGCTCAAGAAGGATGCTTAGCCCCACCCACAGCCCAGAGAGAAGACTCCACCCCTTCTAGCACCGATCCCATAAAAAAGAGCCACTCCCAGAAAGTGGCATCACTTACTGACCTGATGGTTCAGGAGGACGGATCTCCATCTTAAAAGGCTGACTGAAGCCGTTTTATTTGTCGGCCTAGGTGACCATCTTTTTTGTTCAAAGTAAATGAGGCGACCTGGCTGGTACCCCAAACTTTTCCCTGTACCTTCTAGTCTGCTTCCCAACCATGTCAAAGTATATAAATACACTGAAATCTGTGCAAAGTGACTTCAGAACATTTATTTAAAAGAAGTCCATGAAGGGGGTTACATTATGTGATGTTTCTGTGGAGTTCTTCAAGCGGCAGCTTTGTTGCTTTTATTTGTATACATTGAGTAGCCACCTTCTTCGGTACTCTTTCCTCAGATAATCTGGCTGAATATGAATGAAAATATAGACTGGTTGCACTTCAGTGAGTTTCAGTGTTGTTGCACATTAGCTTCTGGTGAATCTTGACTTCAAATAGCTATTCCATTTATCAGTTACAATCTGGTGACTAATGATACCTGTGTTTTAACTGGTATAAACTGTTACCTTCTTGAAAGCATTCCAAGACTTTTTCAGCCTAGTGGCATACATTATTATCCTGCGAAAAATTTCACTCAATAAATAATACACTGCTGTTTTAAAGGAATACTTCTGGTTTGAAACACGGAGGTCAACATTCAGATGCTATGCAATTTGTATCAAAGAGTCCAATGAACAACTAAGAAACGCACCCTACAGTATTACACTTAACACCATTAGCTTGCACTGTTGATATGTAACAAGAAGGATCCATGGACTGTCACCTAATCCTGGTCCTCAACATTGTTTAACAGCAAAATCCAGTGTTTATGTTCCTTAGCTCTCCTTAGCCCACAGACAGTGCAACTTTTTATTAGTCAACAGTAGTAGGATTTGTTTGGCTGAAAGAAGGGACGACAAGTGATGCTTTCTCATATGCTTCTTTTACTCTGAACTTAGTTGTAAGTTCACCAGCTGTAAAGAACCCAATATCCTATATAAGTAATACAGCATCAATGAACCATTAACAAACACAGAATCACGATTGGCTGGCTGTTTTTGAAAGTCATTTGACAACACACTCATAACAGTATCATGGTGTACATGAAAACCCTAGCCAGCACATCTGTGAATCACCTAAAACTTCTTTCAGAGTTAGCACATTTAACATCCTTAGTACCATTGGCATTTTTGGCATGAAAACTTGGTGGGGCCATACCAAAATGTGCCATTTTTAGTGCAGAAGTCTTTAACATTAATAATGTCTTACTTAACTAATAATATCTTCCCTTCTTTTGTTAATGAGTAGTGAGATGTGCAGGTTTTTATACCATTCATGTCACAAAATACTCAGTCAAACTGTTTAGGTATTGGCTAGACTGAGTAAGGCTGGCAATCAATTGAGAAAACAATGGATGATGATCAAGATACCACTCAGACCCATTCTGGGCAGTGTAATGTCTTGAAATCAATGCATTCATGATATTGATCTGCTTTTTTCACTTTGCTGTGGCTGCCTTTAGGGGAGTAAATGGTACTGGACTTTTTATACGTCTTCAGTCAGGTAAATGTAGAACACTGCAGAACCAATTGTTGAAAATAAAGCTTGCAGCAATCTCGAAAACACAATTTAACATTCAACAAAAGACAATGCTTTTTGCACATTAAAATTTCTGCTGAGCATATGATGGAAGATTGAAAAAACATTTTAAGAAGACAAATTTGGAGGTTGTTATTAATATTTTAAGTTAAATTACAGAGAAAATAATTTTACTTATTTGCATGTATTCTACTGGGGCTATGTATGTATGAAATTATTATGTTGACAATCGTGAGGCAGGTCTGATAGTTAGCGTTAATTGAAAATGTATTTATTTTAGTCCATTGAGTGCTACTTCAGCTAGCAGAATATTCGTATTATTGGATGTGCTTTGCAATGGATAAGAGAAGATGCATCATTATTGTCTGATATGAAAACTGCATTGGTTAAGTCATTTCATACAGAAGCACCACAGTCTCAGCAATGTTTGACCTCTTTGGGAACATTTGGGTATTCTCTTGGCTTTGGTTAGTCAAATATTAATTCTATGCAAAAAAATTTTTGGGTGAAAGAAGTTTGATTTTTGTTCTGGTTTTGGGTCATACTAGAGGCCATGTTTCCTTGTTCTCTGTTGAACCTAAGTTTTTGGAATGTGCTGGACGTTCATATATTTTTGTGTGTTTTTTTTTCTTTTTTGTTTTACTTTAATGACCACTGATACTTGATTTAGTGCTACGAGTCAAACAATTAATTTTTTACTTTTGTTCTTTGTTTAAAAATGCCTTCAGCCAATGCATGGCCCGCTCCTGACACCATTTAAGTTAGCTTTTCTTATGGTGTGTCTGCAGATATTTTCAGCAGCTGACCTCTTATACTCAAAATGACTCCTTGAAATGAAATAATTACCTCAAATCATAATTTTTTTTTATAGTTTAATTGTTCTGCCATGTAATTTTGTGTGAATCATGGATTATCCTGTTTTTCCACAAGTCAGAAAACTTTACTGAGCTATACAGATAACAATTTGTGAATGTGGCAGTTCCCTCCGGTCAACAATAACTCACAATAATTAATATTTGCATCTTCCTGGCATATCTCCCACTCCGGGTAATGCAAAATATTGTATATTCAGACCAGTTCAATATATTCTTTTAAGCACAATTATACATATTTTCATACAATATTTGCAATAGAAATGGAAAATTACAAAGCCTTGGAAACAATTACATATGTACAATAAGCACACATAATTATTTAAATGAAAAGATGCATATATCAACCTTGTATCAGCCATTCCTAGGAATGAAGATAAGGGAAAAAAGTCAAGGTAGTATGTTCCTTGTGGAATAAATGGTTGGATAGTACAGGGTCCTTAGAAATAAGCAAAGCAAAATTATGTCTGTCTTACATGAACTGGCTATCCACGTCTTCCGGGCATCCTACAGTAATTGAGTTGATTATGTTACTATAATTGTGTATTGACAGATTATTTATATGATATTAATACATGGATGTCTGAAAACTTCCTGCAATTAAACTGCAGTATCTCTCAGTGGTGCAACACATACAGTACTCAAGAAATGTCTTCACCTACTACTGTCTATTTCTGCTTTTCAAATATTCAGCACAGAGGAGGTGAAAAACTTTGGTTAGATTCCACTCTTTTTTTTTTTATTTACATATTAAGAATATCCCTACAATAATATTTTTTCATTTTAAAAAACATAGATTACATCATGTAGATGTCAAGACCCTCATATGTATTTTTGCGGAGTGTCTAGTGGTTTGAATGGACTGCAGCAGTATGTTCAGAATTCATTCAGTCATGGAACTCCCATTCTTCAATATTTGCATTGGCTTCTTGTGCAATTTTATGCGCCTCGAGCATGGGAAAGGCATTATGTAAATAAAAAGTACTATTATTACTTTTACTGGTCTTCCCAATTAGGTCCTTCTGTATTTCCATAAAATTCTCTATCTTTACATTCCATTTTGAGTATTGCAGTCTCCTGTAGCACAACTGCTTTGTATCCATCCATCCAAGTTACCCTCGGTAAGTGACAGAGTATTCAGTAGAGCTGGTCTTGGACCATGGAAAACCCTGCCTGTATTCCTGTGGACTTGCACTTACTTCACTTTCAACCTTTATGCAATTGCTAAAAAGTCTCCTTTTTTTAGAATGGCATTCTCTTACTTTTAGAGGTATGTTGTTTTATAATCTTATATTATCTTATATAATCTTGTAAAGAGATTTTTATATTTATAAGATAATCATATTATAAATAATTCATATGCTTTTCTAGTGATTTGTCGGCCACTGTTGGCGTCTAAGGTACTTGGCTGTTCAGATGTGTTTTATGAACAGGAAGAGTAGCTTAATCAAGGTGGTAGTGGAACTAAAAGAACACATCTGGATGCAGAAATTAAAACTAAAGAAATCAGATACTTACTAATAAACTTCATAGTATATCCCTCCTCTATTTTTTAATTCATGTTCTTGTTCAGAATTATAATGCCTGTTTCTGATTTCAATATCTGTTTAACAGATCACATCCACTCATTTTATGACTCTCCTTAAAATTTAAAAAATCAACAAGCTGCTTTCTGGGATCATTTTTATAACTGATAATTCTTTAAAAAACATTTAATGGCATTTTCTCCTTTGGAAGGAATTACATTTTTTATACTTTAGTCTTTCTAATGAAGAATTTTTTTTTTTCATTATGGGTTAACTTTTGTGTTTTGTGTTATGGAAAGTAATACCTGATAATGAAGATAGCCACAATTTAATATAAAACAAATAACCAACAGACTAGTTTCACGATAAACACCTTAATCAGCACATACAATTTAGATCCATTATGCTGAAAAGATCTTAAGATTGCATATATACTGTGAATCTTAAGAATGGTGCGACATCTCGGTACAATATCCCAAGAACATCATTTCAAACAACTAGGGAAATGAAACCATAGAAAACCATGTTTATTAGAAACCAGGTTTTTAAAACCAATGCAAAGAGTAGGCTGGAAAGAGAACAATTTAAATACTTTGTGAAGCAAACTTGTCAATTCTACTTGAAATAAATGCATGGGGTGAGTTTATCTCACTCCTCGCTTAGTACCATGCCAGTAACTTACACCAAAATACATGAATATATATTAAAAATGTAATAATTAAAACTTTCATTTCCACTTCATATTAAAGACATATTTAGATGACTGTGGTGGCCTGTGATCTAAAATATGAAATACGGTATGCCAGGAATTAGCAAGACAAAGTAAGTCAAAGTGAGTCAGTTGTTTATAATGTTATTTTAATTTAATATGTATTTATTTAAGTGCTGCTGCTTAAATAAGGCAAGCTGCAGATCAATTTAAGAGTATGCCAAGGGTTTTCTGTTCTGCTGTAGCAATCTGGTACACTGATTCTTAGAGGCATTCAGCATGGAAAGGCAGAAAATTCTGTAAAAAAAAGAGTTAACCAGTATGAAAGAAGGTAGATCAGGAATTAGCAAGATTGAGCGATTTGCCTTTCATTTCAGTTGTTAGTAGCTTTATTTCACTTTGCATTTTTTTTGTCCTACTTATAAATTAATATCATTTGCAAGCCAGTTAAAAGGGGTGGAGTGGTGGCTTTGAGGCTAGGGATATGCACTGGCATTCAGAAGGTTGCCGGTTTGAATCCTGTAAATGCCAAAAGGGACTCTGCTCTCTTGAGCCCTTGAGTAAGGCCCTTAACCTGCAATTGCTCCATCCTGGGTATGACATTAATCTGCATCCAGCCGTGCAAGTAGGCCCTCCAACCTGCAGAGAAAAACCTGGGGGTTGGGGGCAGAATTGGCACTCCAGCCACCATAAAAAAAAACTCACACTGTTCCATTCCATCTAAACTAGTGTGGTACTGAGGTGTCGCCCATTGCATGGCTGAACTCGGGTCCTAATCTGGATCTGGAGTTGATTTGTCATGTGGTGCGTGTGGCAATGTGCTGTATCAGCGTGTGCTTCTAAACTCTCTCTCTCTCTTGCTGCCAGGTACAGCTGATTGCCTACGAATTGTGGGTTGGGGGTGTTGGGGGGGTTGTTAGAATTACAGCACTAGGAAAGTATTTAAGGAACTAGAGAGAAGAAAAACAAAATCCTAACAGGTATCATAAAGCCTAAATGATTAGAGTCACTTACAGTGTACTGTTAGTTTGGCATTGTCCTGTGCAGATATGGTCTTAGTGTGCATTTATGTTAACTTTTGCAGTGTGTTACAGAGCTGAAGACTAACAGCAAAGCAAGATGAAGAATAGGTGGAATTGCATTGTGCTTCTTGGGGTAGGAGAAGGGGAACAAAGTTTTGTTCTAACTTAGACCAGGTCCTCCAGGTCTGATATGAGATCTCACTCAATAAGTGTGTGCTCTACTGTGAAATCTGCACTGCAATGAGACATTGTTTGTGAATATTGTTCAGCCTTTGACTAGATATATTATACTTTGGTTACTTTTGGATTAATTTGGTTCCAGGAAAAGCTGGGCACATAATGAATGATAAGTATCAACTCTTTTGTATTATCTATGTAATTGGGAAATAAGTTACAGTGAGACAGTCAGGCTTATATTTCTATTCTTTACTTTACTTTTTGCATAGCAATTTCAGGGCCTTTTCAAACACTCAAAGTGAATAATGTTTAAAATAACAAAAGCTGTATAATGTAACTTAATATTTGGAATTTTTTTAAACTTACATGAGGACTTTTCCCTGTTTTCCGTTCCTTTAAATTAACAGGAATACGTAGCAGTTAACTGAGAGATGCTGAGACGTTAATTGCCAATGCAAAGCTGAGCAAACTGAGGAGAAACACAAGGTCAAAACAAGACTAGCTACGGATTAGTTAAGCTTGGTATTGATCTTATTCCACTGTTCAATGAGACAGGACTTAGACCTGAGGATTGTCTCCTTATTACCATACTATATAGTCTGGTCTTGATCCGCTGCTAGTATAGTATAATCTGAGGGGTACTGCAACTGACCTATAGTGATTAATAATAATAAAAAAAATTAAACTCCTGTTCTCTTTAATAACAAAAAAAAAAAATTTAAAACAAGACTATAACAATATGGTTCTCTAGCCCATTACCTGCAACTCATGTAATATATGGACTGTCTTCTAAGGTCCCTCTTATTTAGATAATATTCTTTGAAAATAGCAAAGCTCACCACCAAGGTCATGACATTAAAAAGCCACTTAAATGACTTAAACACTGAAGACCTAGAAAGACTAGCAGGTTTTGCAACACCAAACCAAATTAAAAATAATCTTAACATGCAGAGTGCAACAGACCAAACTTGGGATAATTTAGTCAACAGGAAAAGTAATTAAATACAGTTTTCCATCAGCAAAAAGACTATAATAACACACATACATAATCCACTTTAAAAGCCTGAAGAAAATGAACCTTCATTTGATTGAAATCAAGTGAGGGTAGAGCAGAAAAAAGAACTATTAAATGTTGGATATTTTATCTTTCAGAACACAGCTAGCTCAATAAGTATCAAAGATCATCATGAGTCAACAAAAGTACGCTACTTACTAGGAGAAAGAGTTTCCCACATTACCGAAAGAGCAGATTGGCTGGTGGTAAAGGCAGGTGAAGACCCTCTTATTGTAGTTCATGTTGTAGCCAATTACATTTTAAGCACTACTCTATTTTACTTGCAAAAAAAAAAAAAATAGTCGAAAGCAACAGAAAAAAGCTACATGAAACTAATATAAAGGCATAATGCACAGATTAAAGCATGATGTGAGCAATGATGTTTTAGTTTCAACACTAGAAACACTTCTTATGCTAATGAGATGGACTGTATCTTCAAGAGGTAGGGACAAATATTTTTTTGGAGTTAGGATCTATGGACCCGATGAAGGAAGACACATGGAAATGACCAAGCTAACCAAGTGAAACTTTATCCAAAAAGTAACTTTTCTTTTTTAGAATCTTCTTAAAGTGAGGAGCATTAGAAACAAAATGCATGAACTAAAATAAACAAAATGACTATAATATTGTCAGAAGTTGTATGGAGTTGTGGCAGAATGATACTGAAGGGACACGAACATAATATCAGTGGCTAAACATCCTTCAGAAAAGACAGACAAGTGAGGCACTATGTGAAAAACAACATTCAGGCTCATAAGATCAAGACAGGAGAAGGGAACGTGCCAGATTCACTGTGGATTAAGTTAGTAAGGAAAAACATCCAGATATTTGCTGACTGAAGTTTGCTGAAGGACACCAAGTTCTTATATTTTAAGCAATAGCTTATTATTTAATCAAATAAGATGAGTACAATTAAAAATGGAGATTTTAGCTTTCTAAATTGATTGGGAATCCCTTCTTGGATGTCCTTACATATATATGTAACGGTGCTCATAGCAACCAGTTTATTTCAAGTCCAATAATACTTTAAGTAATAGTGAACTCAGCATGTTTGAATTTGATTGTCTTTAAATACACAAAAATGTACAACAAAACAAAGACATAATTTACAGAAGGTAGACTTTATGGGAATAGGGAAATATCTAGAAAGCATAACGTAAAAACTCTGCACTTGCATTGCAATTTCTTTTCCATCCACAAGAGGGAGTAGAAAGCTATGAGACAAATTATGTACTTCTGTTACCTATTTGCGGAGGAATCTATCTGTAACTATGCAGTATACTATGGAAAATAGATACTTTTTAAATTAATTAAAAAATATTTTGTTTGCATGGACCTGCTTTTTCAACTTCTGTGTGAGCATGGTTATAATAAAATGGGATAAAAATAGGCAATAGGATAAGGAAAAATCAGTCAGGCAACACTAATTCAGCTACTTGTGCTTGATCTACTTTTTGGTTGTTTACTATATAATTTGTCACATTATCATATTTTGTATAACTTATGAAATGATTACACTATATTTCCAACATCAAACTATTGATTTTTGAAGGAGTATCACACTATACTAGGTTATTAATTTCTGTGCAGTGTGGCATATTGACATGATGGTAAAATTACTTGTTAATACATAGGATCCATAGGTCTTATACTAAATATTTAATATCAAGAGAACTGTGTCTCAGTTAAGCCACCTCAGACCAATCCAGGTGAATTTTTTGTTAGTAGTCCATATTGCAGAGATAAATACACACTTTTACTGATGTTTTGTAAATGTTATGAGGAAGAAGTGTTTAAGGTCCTGTTACATAATAGTAAATGAGCAATAGATGTATTTTTGTAGTACCTAATCTAAAGTGTTACCAAAAACAAAAAAAAAATGGTATAATGTACAAGTAAACAGATTCATGTCTGTCATACTCTAATCAAACTTTTAAGAATTTGAGTCACTTCCCATGAAAAGATCTCTGCATGTCACTGTGTATACTTCTGGACTGACTAGTACATTAACACAGTCGGCATCCTACTGAATCTGCAATTACAATGCACATTACACGTTTGTGTGCTTGATTCCCAACAAGACGTTTTGTTCAGTATTTTTCAAGTTAAAATTATTTCTTCACAAATATGGTATATATGCATTTGCCATGCAAAGTTATGTTATAGAGTTAAGTGTTTTCTATATGTTTTAAAAAACACATAGCCAATCCTGGCATTTTACAATGAACCCTAAAGGCATGGGGCTCCAACAGAAAATGAAGGCATACAAACTTACCAAATGCATCAATTATTCGAGCCAAGACACTTGTCAAGTATTGATCCACATCTTGTGATTACACATGTAACTTTTACATGTAATTTTTGAACAGAAAAACACCTATATTATAGGATTCAACCATTTTGAAAGTTGTCTGTGCATGCCAGCTTAGCACTTTTCTTCTTCTGCATTAACCTTTCAGCCCCATGGAGTATTGTGTCTTCTTGAAAGGCCATGTAGTTGGTGTTGTTTTAATTTACTTCTGTGTTTATGTGAGAACTTCCATAAAGGAAAATAAATACTGACCTCATGAAAAATAGCACCAGGAATATGCTATGCCATAAGATCGTTTATTTCCAGATCTCTTTTGTTGGCACAAATATGTGTCAGAAACATGGAGAGCATTATTTTCTTATATCGAAACTTAAAGATAATGTATTGGGTATGTTTTTATACTTTTGTTTTATGTTGGAGCCATGGCCCATAGGGTTCATTGTAAAACACCAAGACTGGCAATTTATTGTTTAAAAAATGTGTAGAAAACACTTGCCTTTACAGAACAATTTGCTTTGGCAACGCATATATACCATGTTTGTGAAGAAATAACTTTTGACATTGAAAAATACAAAATTTATCTTTTAAGTGATTTCACGTTACTTATGTTCCCTGGTGCAATCTTCTGGTGAAAGCAACAGAAAAAGGCTTTTGTCTTTCCAGGTGAGGACAGATGACCCCTGATAGAAATATCAGATCAGATGACTCCTGTCCACAAGTTAAAACCTCATCAGTTAATTTGGCAATTTAAGAAGGTCATAATATTTTGTTTTTACATAGTAGTTTTTTGGTTTATAGTAATGGACACATTTTTCCTAGCCAAGAATAGCCAAGTCTGAAGTTTGTTGGATGCAATTCTGAGAATTTTCATGATGCCCAAAATATTTTTTTTGTTTTTGAATCCTGTGGCCAGATATTGTTTGCCAAAATTTGCTCATTCTTTTCACATCTACGTGGGTTTTCTTTTCATATTCTCAAATATAGGCTGACTAAGCTAATTTGCAGTTTTTTGTGTAAGTGTGAATTTCGATGTGTACACAAGTGGGTTCTGTGATAGCTTATCTAGCCTAGGCTTGCCTTGCACAACAGAAAACATAACATTAATTTTCACTCATATGCAGATGACACCCAATTATTTTCTTTTAGAATAAATTACATTTCTCCAAAGCGGTTCTCAATTAATTGTGTCACTGAGTTAAAGGAGTGGATGAATGAGAACTGTTTGTCTGTGAATACAGAAAAAACAGAAATGTTAGTTATTGGAGGGAATGATGCTTACAGCAATAATATTCTGTCACTCTTTAACACAGCTGGAATCACCATTAGGTTTGCTGAATGGACACGCAATTTAGGTGATATTTTTGTCACTAGTATGCCATTTAAAACACACATTACAAAACTATCCAAAACATGTTTTTCTTTCCATCTTAAAAATGTGCAAGATTAAAATGTCTCAATATTCAGAATACTGAGAAATTAGTTCCTGCATTTATTTCTAGTAGGACTGACAACTGCAATGCCTTATTCACTGGGTGTTCAAATTGTTCTTTATGTAGCTTTTAGTTAATTCAAAATAATGCTACAAGAATTATCATTACCCAAAAATAAGAACACATAACTACAGTTCTCAAGTCCTTACCTGGCTACCAGTTAAGTATAGGGGCTATTTCAAAATCCTCCTTTTAACATATAAAGACTTAAATGGCCAAGGCTGAGCTTTTTTTTACTTACAAACGAGAGTACACATTAAGCTCCCAAGGTCCCAGCCTACTTAAGATTCCAAGGATTAATAAAATGACAGTGAGAGTTCGAGCTTTTCGTTACAGAGCCCCGAAGCTGTTGAATGATCTGCCAGCTAATAACAGATGCCCAGTCAGTCTCAGCTTTTAAAACCAGGCTGAAGACTCGCTACTTTAGTGTAGTATACCTTGACTAGAGATGCTGAAGTGCTATGCATATTGCATTTTTCTTTGTTAGTCATCCATCCATCCATTATCCAACCTGCTATATCCTAACACAGGGTCACTAGGGTCTGCTGGAGTCTGGATGGGGTACTTGGTGCCACTGTTTTACTTCCAGGCTGCTCTCCTGAATATGGAAAAGTCATCTCTAATAAAGGAGCATAGAAATCATCAGATGAAAAGATTATCCCATCAGATTGGGCAGCCAGCACACACTTCACTGTAGACAACCCAAAAGGTAGGAGACCACTGTTACTTTATTTTTGTACAATTTTAATCTCCGTCTTTGTCAACTGGCCATAGTTCATCAGTTAATTAATGGACAGATATTGTTGGTTTCCTGTTTAATCAGTTTCTACCTTGTTATTTGTGTTTTAACAAATTTGTATTTATATGTGCACCAGTTGTGTATTTAGTAATTAGTACTTGTATTTCAATTGAGAATTGTTCACAGTGCTCTACGTCTGCACTCAGTGAATTTGCATTGTAATGTTGAACTTCTGGCATAGGCAGTATCCCCCAACAACACCAAGCTGGATTAGGCAGGATTGAGAATGTTGTTGCCACTTTTTTTGAGCAACAAAGATAATTTTGAGGCTTGGGGGACGTTTCTTTATTTTAAGGTGGTGGTGGTTCTTTTATTTTATGCATAAATCGCCATGTAAATTCACTTCAGTGATTTTCAGGTGAATTGTGTTTCTTAAATATATCTGACACATATCTGAGTCCTAGTTATATTGTGTGTGAATCTATTTATAATTATGATTTGTGTCTTAGCATTAATGTTTAAAAAAATGTAATACTTTTAGTTCTACTGTAATTTTGGCATAATGGAAGAATGGATGGATGAGTGTTTTGTTACTAATTTCAAAATGAGTACCAAAGTAATGTACAATATGCATTGAAAAAAAAAAGACTTTTAATTTATTTTGATGTTTTTAAACATGCATTTTTAAGATGCATTTTTAAAAAATAAAAGAAAATAGACAAAATGTATCTTGATTTTTCCAGTTCATAAAAGTGATGCTGATTGTATACTGTATATTTCAAAATTTCATAACCTTTTCTTCTCCAGATGTTGTTAACACATTATTTTACATTCCAGGGGTTTATTGGATTTATTCCAATAAATCTGTCAATAAGAAAAGCATATTTAGAACCACATTTTATGAAATGTGTTGAATTTCTGACACATTTTATGTTATATTTGACATGCATAGCATAATTCCTTCTCCAAATATAAATATTCTGAAAGAAAAAAATCAGGGGTTTATTTTTATGTTATGGAACATGAATTCTGTTGAAGTTTAAATGGATTAAGACAAAAATCTCGCTCACTGGAGAGGTGTAAGTCAAGTCAGACCCACTCAGACTTCAGCTTTACAATCCACACCAACTTATACAGATAGAAAATAAGACAATATGAGAAAAATACATTCAGCTGTTGCTACTGCTGCTTTAGCATTGAATGAACAGCATATTACAGTAATACTATGTTGTAGTTTTTAAGGGTAATCATTAGAAAACCTAGACCAGACGCAGTGGTGGTTGGTTAGCATTGTTGCTTTAAAGCTCCAGGCATTCAGGTTTGGTTTCAGGTCAAATCATTGTGAGGAATTTGTATGTTCTCCTTGTTTCCATTTTAGTTTCCTTTACCAACATGCAATCTTTTTATCTCACATCTTTAAAATTGGTCTACTAGGTTTAAACTCTGCGCATTAGTGAATACTATGTGTCCTTTTCAGGGTGTTTTTTTTTTTGCATTGCACCTTATACTATTCTTGACTGGCTCACTATGACCTTAAAGTAGAAAAATCAGTTTCAGATAATAGAGAAGGCAAAATATATTAATTCTTTGTTTCCCATAATGTACTTGTGCACTTGTCTTGCAATTTCATATGTTTTCTCTCAGCATGCCTTCAGTAACCTAAATCCTCCTTTCACAGCTCTCATCTGCTCTCCAGTAAAACACTCACAGTCATTTAAAGGATTGTTAGTGATCTGCAAACAGATGCCATATGCTTGCTTATACCTCCACCATCACTAAGGTTTACTCAGGAGAAATGGAATAAATGAAAATCTGCCTTTCAATGCATACATGTCCTCAGAAATAACCTACAACTTCCCACTGTAGGGCGCTCACCTGAATTTTTATGAGACATATTTATCTGTTTCTTTAAATCCTGAAAGATCTTGAAGCAAGCGGCCTGCTGTTTACAGGTCTTTTCAAAGTAAAGTACACCCGCAAGTCAAACCTAATGACTATGTTCTGCATCAATATTAATGAGAAATATTCACCCTTCACATAGCCTAAAGTCTAATTATTACTGACATCATTATAACCTCTGTCATCTTTACCCCATTTCAAACTTTTTGCCTCAAATTCATACTTCTACCCACTGTGCCATATCCTCCAGATACCAGTCCATTTACTTTATTTCTTTATTTACCTCATCTCATTATGAAATGTTTTGATTAAACTCCTGATTTATAAAACCCTGACCTCGCCCACTCATTTCTCTTCAGACAGTCCTTATGGGAAGAGCTTATATTTTATAACATATTATACCTATCGCACATCTCTTTCTCACTCTTTGCTCATGTTATAATGGCTTGGAGCATTCTCTATTCTATTAGCATTCTACCATTACCCACAAATCAAGGCAAAGAAACTGTTATTGCTGATGTCAGGGCTGTTACATGTTACACTGCCTAAGAAAATATACACTATTTGGCAATACATCATATGTAAATAATCTTTCTCTACTTTTTTAGTCATAGTATTGTAAAAAAAATAATAAAATTCCAGGACTATCCATCAAGTGCCTTATTGCTTCTAGGTCTTACCTTTTTTTTTTTTTTTTTTTTACTTTTTCATATCTGTAGCAACATTCCCAGTTGCTCAACACTTCATATTTCACTTTCAATTTGAACTGTGTGCTTGCAATCTAGTCATTCTATTCCATTTCATTTATTAATTTTAAACATTGAATTTTTCACTAATTCTAAATCAAATTTAATTCCAGCCACCTGTGACAATTCTAAACTATGTCAATGTGCGTTCTTAATTTAAAATGGTCCTTCAAAATCCTGCGTCCTCTATTGATTTCTCTCCAACCTTCCAATCTTCATTCTGTTGCATTGCTATCCATTTCTATTTTTATGTGTCAGCATAGCATCAAAGACTCCTTACAGCCTGTGTAAACCAGACCATTTTATTTATTTATTTAAAGAATATAGTTCTCTTAAAACTTTTAATTAAAGGCATCATTGAAATGGCTTGTATTTATCACTCACCTGCAGGTTGTCTTAGAAAAATATTCCTCTTTGATAAGATTGTCAATATGTCTACAACTCAGGCTATTTTCTTTTCCATTTGCACTACCTCTGTACAGTATATGGAATCTCTGTTTTCCTTAATCTCCTCTTGAGAGCAATCTTTAACTTAAGTAATTTTCCTTTATTCAGTGTGAACATGGTAAAACATGTGAAAACGTCTCTTTGAATTCTGTTCAATTCAATTGAATAGATTATACAGGACCATCAAAAATGATCTCTAGGGTCTTAAAATGCTACAGCCCATTAAATACCACACAACTCTTATCTTTTTAGAAATTCTGCAGAAAATCTTAAATTTTAATTTCATATCTTAATAGATCCAGATGTGAGGCGCATTTGCAGCTTTGCAGATATTCAAGATATTCTGTTTCTGTGCAGATGCTGTGAAGGATGTCTGGGGTGATTGATGCTAAGGGTGCAATGATTGTCTCTCACAGATGTCTAAGAATAATTCCAAGTAGGCCAAAGTAAATAAAATAAACACTATTAATAGCAAAATAAATACCACTGAAGGAAAACACATATAAAGAATGCCAAAGTACAGAGTAAACTGCTTAGAGGAATACCTCCTGCCTCACTGGGCCTTAATACTTGATATCAAGTACTGGCCTATCTGATCGAGTGCCTTGTCTGTTTGCACACCTAAATGTACAAAAAAGCTTTTGTCTTTGAAATTTCAGTTTCTTTTGCTCTCCTTATTCTTTCTACTGTCTATATACCTTGGCCTCTTTCTCCTAACAGTTAAGCCTAGAAAATTCCTCGACCTGGTTCAGGAATTCATGTATAAATGTGCTGTGTAGCATGGCCCGGACACAGACAGGCGGACACCGATAGTTCACCCAGCACACGTTTATTATATATTATTTACAGTTCAAAAGCACACACACAACCCCAGTACTTCCCCAAAGTCCAGGCCCTTCCAATGCCTCTCCTTCTTAGGTTCCCCTCCACTCCTTTCCTCCTGAGCTCTGTCTCTCTTGCTTCCGACTCCAGCCATCGAATGGAGGGAGGCGGCCCCTTTTATGCTCACCTGGTCAAGCTCCAGGTACCTCCTGATAACCTTCCGCCAGCCCTCCCAGATGTGGCGGAAGTGCCGGATGTGCACCTTGAAGAACTTTGGGTGTCCCTGGTCGTCTTCTACCCTGCACTTCCAGGTGTGGCAGAAGTGCTGAGGGCCAGGGCTCCTCTGGCATCTGGGCATCCCTGGCGGTGACCACGTGCCCCAATAGGATTGAGCTTCTAAGCTCTGTTCCCGTTGTCCCGTTGTCGCCCTCCTTCGGTACCTTCCAGGCATCCCGGCTTGCCACCCCAGCCGCTTGCCACAGTGCTTACACTCAAAAATGTGTGTAAGCCATTTATAAGGCTTATAAATTATTTATAAACCACAAATTTGATGTGAAAATTGACATAATTTTCTGAAAAATTTTGATCATCCATTAAGTCCTATGCATACTTTTTAATGCTGCCATTTTAGCGACTGCAGATGGCTGGATAATGAAGTGATAACAAAATCTTGTTTCATTGTGCATTTCAGTGACATGTCTAACATTTCAATGTTCTTAAACTAATTATACCATGGTTAATTGACATGTTCTCACACTTTCTCAGTGTATTAATGCGTAATCCATGATCTTAATGTAAATTGCATTGGTGTGTAGACTATTTTTATCTAAAAAAGTGATGTGCTGTGTTTTGTTCAACACAACTGGCAATGGCTGCGTTAGCTTCTTTGGAGGTTATCATCAATGTCAGGCTAGTTTTCAGAGATTACAATGATTTTTTGGCTAATGGTGATGATGACTGGCTTATAAGCTGCCTAGAACTGTCTTTTTTGTGTGCAGAATTGGAGCCTACATTACAAATGCTATTACATAATAATCATGCAATTCCTGTTCCATTACAGGTTTTAATAACCGTGGGGTATTTGCCCTCGGGCATTTTTCAGCATGAACTGGCTGACCGGTCAGGAATCTTTCAGTCATCCCTGAGCCATGTCATGCTATCTGTATAGAATTGTATACATAAGATTGTACCCATATACTGTACATCCAATTTCCTTATGCTCAGTGTGAGCAAGCCTTGGTCAAAAGGCAAATTGCAGTGATTGCTAATTGTCCTAACGTAATCTTTGCAAATTACCACACACACTCTATAACAAATAAGTTTCCTTTTGTAAGCAGTTTCATTTAATTCACATACAATTAATATTTGATACTCAAATATATATGACTGACGTTGTTGCCAGATGACCCGACTTAACCCACGATTCCTTAATTTTATCAAATGGTAGTGTGGGAAGCATACATTAAGGTTATGCTGTGTGTGATGGTTGGCTACTTGATAAGTATGTCTAATTGATAGGATTGCAAATAAGTTTAGTACATTACAAACAACTTGTATATTCGTTCTTTGAAGTGATAGTGGGTACCCCCTCAGAGAATGACCTCTCATACAACTCACCATCTGCAAACACCACAAGAGAGGAGATATAATGAAAGCCACTCCTACATATGGTTGGTGATAAAACACACCATTGGTAGGACACTGCTGCACAGCTCCACAAAGGTTTTCCGCCTGATGGCATGGGTGTGCGTGGCAAGCTGTCTGCTTAGGCTTCTATCTCTGTTACGTTTATTTTGTTCTTGTCTCGTATAATGTCTCCTGTGCTGATTTAATGATTGCCAAGCACTTTTTAGCATTCCATACTCCCATGGAGATGTTGTTGAAGTTTAATTAAGACAATTATCAAACTTCTAGTTCTCCTCCATTTTTGGTTACTGTACCACTAAACCTGTGTCAGCTCCCTTTCTTTTTTTCCTGCAGAAAGAGGTGCAGAAGGCATGGAAAGTAGGGAGACGTGCTGGTTAAAATCAGAGCCTACCTGGCTTCCACCAATATGGCTGATTCTCCCCTTCCTCCTGGTGGGTTTGAGTTGTCAATGGATCCTGCCCGTTGTTCCAGCTGTATCGACTCAGCTCCCACAAAAGTGACGGCTTTGGCTTCAGGGAGGTGTGGATCTCACAAGCCTGCATCCGCTTGGTCTCTTTTATTCTGCAGGATTTTTTTTTTTATTTCTCGCAGTGTTGATTTCACATTTCTGATGGAAACTTGGCTAAGTGCAGGTGAGTTTGCCCCCTTTTCTAACCTTTGTCCTCCTGACTGTAAATTCTTCAGCAACTGGCAGGGGTGAAGGGTTAGTGTCACTGTTCAGAGACAGTTTCAGATGCCGCCAAATTGCATCTGATGCCTACTTCAGTGTTGAGCTGCAGCTATTTGAGATAAATCTATCCTGTCTCTTGTTATGTGCGGTAGTTTATCACCCATTGCAGTTTAATGAGAACTTTATTGCAGAATCCTCTGAATTTTTGGCTGGAGTTATGTCATATGTTGATATTATTTTAATATATTCTGATTATTTTTCATTTAAATGATTTGATATCAATTATTAAAGTCTCAAGATCGATCTTGTGAATCTTTATCCTGTTCAATTACTATATGTATATTTTTGCTTACCTTCATTCTTCCGTCTAATCCAGTAGATGTTGCTAATACTCCTATTAAGGCTTTCTGTGTAAAAAGCACTTTACAATTTCACGGTGTGTCCTCCTTAACTGAAATCAGCTAATTCAACACTTAAATCAGATACAGGGACTTACTACAGTTTCATACAGTTTGTTGGTAAAGAACAACCAGATAAAAGCAAAGCCACATGTAAGCTGTGCAACTCAGAAGTTAAGCATTGTTGTCAAACAATTTTGAGAAATCATTTCTCCTGACATCGCCTATAAACAATCTTAGTCAACATCCAAACAAGTAGAACCTAAATCTACACTGGAGACAACGTTTAGCTCCAAGCTTCCATTTAATGTGCCTGGTGCCCAAAGAAATAGCAGAATTTAAAGTTTTTAGTTTTTTTTTATCTGTAAAGATAAGAGAGACTACACCATTGTTGAAAACAAGGGCTTTTGACAAATGACACAGATTTTGGAACTGCGGTATGCTATACCAACCAGAAAGCAAATAAGTGAAGTTATTGTACTTTGGATTTATGGAGTTCTTAAACAAAGCATTGCCACATCTCTCATGTTATCGAATAGAGTAGCCCTAACTTGCGACCAATGGATATCCAGGGTAGCAGTTTCCTATATGACAATCATGTCACAACATTAAAAACAACTGGGCACCTAACTATAGACACTGGAGAGTCTGCCATTCTTGTACTGCTGAATCTGGCTCCAGCTTTTGATATTGTGCATCATGAGATTCTTATATTCTGCGTAGAACAGCATGTAGGCATCCAAGGTAATACTCTCAAATTGTTTACATCTTATCATTTTGCATTTGCATTGCATATATCTAACTGCTCTAAGCAGGATGAGTTCATTTTATTATGCAGTTGCTGGGAGTTTTTATGGGAGTTTTGCTGTTCACTTGGGTTAGTTCTCATCCTCTTTAGCCGCACTTACTTGTGGGGTTCCACAGGTTTCCATCGTTGGATTAGTTCTCTTTTTGATATACATGTTACCTTTAGTCTCAATTGTCTGGAAGTATGGTTTCTCTTTTCACTGCTATGCTGATGACACTCAAATCTATTTGCCACTAAAATCAAAGCAGAGTAAGACAATACAGACCCTCCATGTGTGCTTGAATGACATTACAACCTGGATGGCAATGAATTTTCTTATACTAAATGATAATAAAACTGAGATTGTGGTGTTCAAGCACTCAGAAATTCATTGATGTTGTCCCTGATGTTGCTTTTGGATGAATTGCCATATATCAGAAAGCTTCAGTTAGAAACCCAGGCGTGATTTTTGACAGCTTATTCAAACTCAACAAACAGATAAATTTTGAGGTTAAACACCGCTTTTTCCAGCTGAGACTTTAGCTAAGATAAAGGCTTTTCTTTGTTTTAGTGATCTTGAAAAGGCCATCCATGCTTTTATAACATCTTGTTTGGACTATTGCAATTCTTTGTATCAGGCCTTTTTATGATGCCTACAACTAGTCAAGAATGCTGCTGCTCACTTAATGACTGGCTTCTTAAGTGTGGCCATTTTTCACCAATACTGACCTCACTTCTTCAGCTTCTGGCCTGCTTCATAATTGATTTTAAAATTCTATTACTTGTTTCTAAATGTTTGAATAGAACAGCCCATTTTACTTCTTGGAGCTTTTTCATTTGTACTATATCTGCCAAAAAAGAGCTCTGCAGTCTATTTGCCAGATGCTCTTAGTTGTGCAGAGGCTGAGGGTTTTTGAGGTGGCTGCTCCTTTTCTGTGGAATGGCTTGCCTTATTATATTAGGCCTGCCCTGACATTTTTAAGTAATTATTAAAGACTTAACTTTTCTAGGTAGCATTTGACCCTGCGAGATGTTGACATTATGTCTGTATATATTGGCTCATGTATATTCATGATTATAAATATGTATATATAGGTATGGGTATTTTGAGTTTACCTTTTATGTGATAAATGACTATGAAATCACTACAAAGTGGGGTGACTTGTCTATTATTCTGTAGTGGAAATATATTGTATTTGTCTAACTGCTCTAAGTAGGATGAGTTGTTTTTATTATGCAGCACTACAAAGTTGCCCCTGGTTTAAAGTGATAATATATCTCTCAATGTAATCAAATGCAGAATCTAATGTATCATATATGGACCTGCGTATAATGGATTAACATGTCATCAGCTTTATGTTAAATATGCTTTTGTATATTCATACACAATAAAAGTTTTATCTAACAAATGATTGTCAGCACACCCTTGATTACAATGCAAGGTGCATGTTGTGCTTCAAAGGTGTCTTTGTTAAATACATTTCTTATACTCTATATTGTTGGAATATAAAGAACCTGTTTATGTAGGAGTGCTGAAGTAGAACTGGGGTTTTGATTTTCCCTATCAATTCATGAGCCATGATTTCCCTTCCTTGCTTTTGCCAGTTTGGCCCTTCGTAGACTCCATTCTGACCTCCAGGACAGCTGGGCCATTTTTTTAAAGCATTGTAGCTCTGCTGCTTTAATTAACGGATATTGGGACTGGGTGAGAGCTGAAGCCATCAGCTTGGCTGGTAGCTTAATGGTTCGCTTATTGTGCATATAAAGTGCCAACTAATTTTTCGTTGGGGTTAATAGTTCCTCCTAGGCAGGAATTAATAGTTTCTTTCCTGCTGCCATTGGTGTTACGGACAGCTAGTATAGTTCAGTCTGGATAGTTAATGCTGATATAAAATCTGAGAGCAACTTGCAATATTTGTTTTTTTTTTTTCTTTTAACTAGATTGTTTAGCAATGGATTTATGTAAGAATGTCCACTAATTTAAAAATGCCCTGATTTTTTTAATTTGGGTTTGTCTTAAACAAATAACTTTTTTTCTGGATTTGAAGTGCACTTCCATGTGGCTAAAAGAGAGCACCTAACTTTGCAGTTTTTGTCTCTGTAACCTTGAGGTGCTTGTTCTCATTTTAGGGGAAGCCTGGTACAACCTGACACTTAGGTTGCAGTGTGTGTGCACATTTTGCTTTTCTGTGTGTACTTGGGCATATACTGTATGTATTTATGCTGTACTTATTCATTGTGTGTATGTGCATTCACCCTGAGAAAAAGGAGAAGGAGAGGTTTTAATTAAATTCAGCTTGAAGTGTAGCATTACCTTTTTAATTTCTGCCATTACCACTGGCCTCCACCCCACCATGCATCTCTCCCAGATAAAGCTGTGGCGTTGAACCACAGTGACTTCTAAACCCTTTCATTCTCTCCTCACAGGTGTTCTGTGAATTGAAGGAAGGTGGTTTGCGGTTTATTAGAATGTGTGTGCGAGTAGAGAGAGAAAGATGAATGTAAACATCCCTGGGAAGTATAGTATAAATATAATGAGAGTGACCATTCAGTGGTTAAATTAAAGGTTTAAATGAATTGTGGAAAAATAGAGGAGTGAGGTTTTGAATGATTTGAAAACTTTGAGAAAGTGGCGTTTGAATGAAAATGAAAATATCTTGTATATGATGCTTGTTTTTGTAAATTGAAATGGTTGAAAAAAAATGTTACGATAATTAAGAGGGTTAAATGAAAGATGAACATGCCTGTTCTATTGAAAAGCCTGATCTAAAAAATTGTTTAGGTCCTTTAACATTAAAATTGTTGTTGGTACCATTTAAAATCAATAAAGCAATTGCTGAAAATTAATAACTATATTGTGTGCACAAAATAAGTAACATCCATAGTCAAATTAACAAAGGTCTAAATTAAATTGGGTAACATATTACAAATTGGTTTAATATATGTAGTATATGTAGTAATGTGTATAACATGTTTATGTACTGTATATATATATATATATATATATATATATATATATATATATATATATATATATATATATATATATATATATATACTATAAATATATATATATATTGTGACAGGGGCGCTGTCGTCCCCTTGAACCCTCAGATCAGACGCCAGACACGAGATAAAAGTCCAAATGTTGACTTTATCATTATAAATAAGTGCACAAAGCACCCTCCACTCCACTATACTTAATAAACAATCAATAATCACAAATAGCCACAATAATAATAATCCTCCACACCTCCCAGCCGCTCAGTCACCCTTCCTCCCAACTCGGCTCAACTGCTGGGATCTCCCATAGTCCTTTTATATTCCCTGACCCAGAAGTGCTTCCAATCCCCCCAGTCCATGTGATTCTTATCACTTCGGGTCAGATTAAAACTCTTCTTCAGCCCGGAAGTACTTTATTTCTTCTGTCCTTGTGACTACGGAGTACTTCCGGGCTATATCGCACATATGAGTCCTTGATCCTCCCTGCAGTGTCCTCTGGTGGCCCCCATGGTATCCAGCAGGGCCGTGAAGGAAAACTCCAAGGTCCAAGATGTCCTGCTGGAATTTGGGGCCTCTCCACGTCGCAGGGAGGGCTCCATCTGGCGGTGTGGGGGTACTGGCTGGGATAAATCGGCGGCCATATGCCACAATGTGTGTGTGTGTGTGTGTGTGTGTGTGTGTGTGTGTATATATATATATATATGTGGAAGGTGACCCGGACACAGACAGACGGACAACGGTTTCTCACCCAACACACCCATTTATTATATTTACAATTTACAGTCACGTGCACTCCCCAGTGCCTCTTGCACCGATTCCCCAATGTCCAGGCCTCACAAACTTTGTGCCTCTCTCTCCTGGCCACCTCCAGTCCTCTCTCCAGCTCCGTCTCTCTGCCACCCGACTTCCACCAATGACTGGAGGGAGGCGGCCCCTTAAATAGGAACCCGGATGGGCTCCAGCTGCTTCCCGGCATTCCTCCGTAGCCACACCCTAGTGTGGCGGAAGTGCCGGCTGCGCACCCGGAAACCGTCCGGTTGTCCCTTGTCGTCTTCCCCCCAGCACTTCCTGGTGTGGCGGAAGTGCTGGGCTCCCGGGATATTCAGGCACTGGGCGCCGCCTGGCGGTGGCCACGGGTCCCTACAGGGCTGGGCTTCCAAGCCCTTCACCCGAGGCCCCAACATAACCAGGGCGAACGCCCCCTCGCGGTCTGGAGGAGGCACAAGCCCTCCTCCGGTCCTCCTGGGCGTCCCGGCCAGGCTCCAGCCCCGCCCTGGTACCACAATATATGTATATGTATATGTGTATATATATATATATATATATATATATTTATGTACAGTAATCCTTCTCGATCGGGGTTGTGTTCCAGAACCCCGCGATAGACAAAATCGCGAAGTAGAAACCATATGTTTGTGTAGTTATTTTTATATATTTTAAGCCCTTATAAACTCTCCCACGCTGTTAACATTATTAGAGCCCTCTAGACATGAAATAACACCCTTTAGTCAAAAGTTTAAACTGTCCTCCATGACAAGACAGAGATGACAGTTCTTTCTCACAATTAAAAGAATGCAAATAGATCTTCTCTTCAGGAGCAGAGAATTTCAGAGGGAGAGAGAGAGAGAGCGCAAAAAAAAGCAAACAATCAAAAATCAATACTTGTGCTTTTAAGTTTGCGCGGCATGTTTTAGAGGAGCGTTAGTATCTTCTAAGCAAACAGCCTCTGTGCAAACAGCCCCTCTGCTCACATCTCCTCCGTCAGGCGCAGAGAACGTCAGAGAGAGAGAGCGAGATTAAAGCAACAATCAAAAAATCAATACGTGTGCTTTTGTACTTTTAAATATGCCGAGCACTGCAATAAAGCGGCATTTTTTTAGAGGAGCGTCAGTATCTTTTAAGCAAACAGCCTCTGTGCCCCTCCATCAGGCGCAGAGAATGTCAGAGAGGGTGAGATAGAGGCAGAGACAAGCAAACAATCAAGCTCCGCGCGGGATGCATATCTTATAGCATTGAGGAGTTTTAGTTAATATGTAATACATGCTCTGATTGGGTAGCTTCTAAGCCATCCGCCAATAGCGTCCATTGTATGAAATCAACAGGGCAAACAAACTGAGGAAGCGTGTAGCATAAATTAAAAGACCCACTGTCTGCAGAAATCCGTGAACCAGCGAAAAATCTGTGATATATATTTAGATGTGCTTACATTTAAAATCCAATAGAGTGAAACCGCGAAAGTCGAAGCGCGATATAGCGAGGGATTACTGTATATATATATGTATATATATGTATATATACAGGTACTTGTCGACTTACGACCTATGTGTCCTCTCTCGCAGCAGCAGGTTTAGTTGCGTTTCGTTTCGGCATTGTTCCGTAAGGTCTCCTCCGTACAAGTGCACATGGGTAGCTGAAGACAGAAAGGCATAGTGGGTATAGTGAAACACACGAATTGGTGACCAGGGGAACCATCCGACTCAGACTCGGGGCTCGAAAGTGCACATGTTATTTATAATTTAATTTTTTTTTTTTGTTATGAACTTCCCCAAAAGAGTCGATCCCTGTAAATAGTTAATAGTATATCAACAATATAATCTGTTGTAGTACGGGCGTTAATTAGCGTCACACCTCATAACCTGCATACACCATGTGTTTGGCTGTAACGGCAGAAGCGCGGTGGACGCTGTAAGGGTAGGTTGTGGTTTCTGTTTCTTTCGTGATTTTTTTATTTCATTTTATTGATTACTAGCAGAATAGCCGCGCTTCACAGCGGAGAAGTAGTGTGTTAAAGAAGTTATGAAAAAGAAAAGGAAAAATTTTAAAAGTAACGTAACATGATTGTTAATGTAATTGTTTTGTCTTTGGTATGAGTGTTGTTGTCATATCTCTATATCTATATATATATCTATATATATATATACATATATATATATATATAGCAAAATACCCACGATTGGCAGCGGAGAAGTAAAAAGAAAAGGAAACATTTTAATAATAACGTAACATGATTGACAATGTAATTGTTTTGTCATTGTCATGAGTGTTGCTGGCATATATATATATATATATATATATATACTGTGGACGCTGGCCCGGACACAGACAGACGGACATCTTATGTTCACCCAACACACGTTTATTTATAATATTTACAAGTTTTTGTGCACTCACACACCCCAGTGCCTCCAGCACCGATTCCCCCAATGTCCAGGCCACACAGTTCCAGTGCCTTTCTCCTGGCCGCCTCTAGTCCTCCCTCCAGCTCCGTCCTCTTCCACCTGACTTCTGCCGATGACTGGAGGGAGGCGGCCCCTTAAATGGGAACCCGGATGGGCTCCAGCTGCTTCCTGGCATTCCTCCGAAGTCACGCCCCTGTGTGGCGGAAGTGCCGGCTGCGCACCCGGAAGCCGTCCGGGTGTCCCCTGTCTTCCCCAGCACTTCCTGGTGTGGCGGAAGTGCTGGGCTCCCGGGATATTCCGGCACCGGGGCGCCACGGGTCCCTACAGGGCTGGGCTTCCAAGCCCTTTACCCGAGGCCCCCAAAATTAACAGGACGGACGCCCCCTCACGGTCTGGAGGAGGCACAAGCCCTCCTCTGGTCCTCCTGGGCGTCCCAGCCGGGCTCCAGCCCCGGCCGGGGACCACAATACATACATACATACATGTGTACATATATACACACACACATATACTATGGGGTGCCAAACATGCAAATAAATTGATTTTGTGAATATATAAAGTCGGCGTCAGAATATATAAAGTCAAAACTTGAATATATAAAGTCATTCCCGAATATATAAAGTCACTGTCGGAATATATAAAGTCAAAACTTGAATATATAAAGTCAGCGTCTTTATGGCCTGTATTCTGACACTGACTTTATAGATTCCAGCGCTTACTTTATATATTCCGAAATATTCCAAGGCCGTCTTTATGTACTCAGGTTTTGACTTTATATATTTGGGAATGACTTTAGGCTATATATTCAAGTTTTGACTTTATATATTTAGAAACAAGTATTGACTTTATATATAACGACGCTAACTTTATATATTAAAGTTTTGACTTTATTTATTCCGACAGTGACTTTATATAATCAAGTTTTGACTTTATATATTCGCAAATGACTTTATATATACAAGTTTTGACTTTATATAGTTAAATGTAGTCATCATTGCATAACTTTTTCTTTACCATAGAAATTTAAAGACTAAATTCAACTTCCATTCCTAACAAAGATATTTCTGGCGACTAAATAGAAGCTACTTACAGTGATCCCTCGCTATATCACGCTTCGACTTTCGCGGCTTCACTCTATCGCGATTTTTTTCTCATACACGCTTACAACACTACGCATGCGCTTTTTGAGAAATTTTATCTAAGCCCTACGATGGCTCCTAAACATGCTGCTTTTTCTAAGCCTTCTGACAATAAATGAAAAGACAGCGCCAGCAACTGCCTATCAAGATGTTCTTCAGTCGGGCACCCAGACACCCACTGCCTACTCCTAGTACTTCTTCACTGAAGACAAAAACGCACCTGCTGAAGATACTGCACCACCTCTGAAGACTCTCCTACTGAGGTTGTGCCTTCATAGGTTAGTGGTTGTGTGCAATTAAATGTACAGTACAATAATCTACTATATACAAGCATTCGGGATTGTCCTTCCATCCCGTGAGTGCAAAGCGTAGCGGTATTCCGCTTATTACAGACTTACTACTTGCGGCTTGAGGTACGAAGTGTCGCGATGTGAGCAGAGTTCTGGTGCGCTCATCGTTATGAATGGGCACTTTGATGTTCTCATTCCCTACACTTACATGCCTGATGTACACATGGAGCGCACAAAAATTGAGGATAAAAGTCGGTACGAAGCGACGCGATGTGAGCAGAGTTCTGGTGCTCTCATTGTTGCCTTGCTTTTGTGCGCGATGTGCTTGAAAAATAGACAAAATTATGTCTCTGGAAATAATTAATGTTGATGGAGTACAAATGCCTCACCGCGTAGTAAATATCAGGGGAGATGGTGCTTGCTTATTCTCATCTATAGCTTATTTAGTGCATTAAACTCCGTCTTTAGCGGTACAGATTCGGGCTGACATTGTACGACTTTGGACAGGCACTCGAGGGGATAAAAAAAATGTAGGTTTTCGGGAGATGTTATGAATGGGCACTTTGATGTTCTCAATCCCTACACTTACATGCCTGATGTACACATGGAGCGCACAAAAATTGAGGATAAAAGTCGGTCGTCTTAAAAGGCGAGTGCGCCTAGTAATATGATATTTTTAACGTCTATGTCTTATTTTCTCTTATTTTGTCTAATATATTGGGTAATACGAGTGTAATGGTGACTAAAGGGTGTTATTTCATGTCTAGAGTGCTCTAATAATGTTAAACGTATTTAGAAGGTCATAAACAGGTTTTTTATACTCTGCGAAAATATTCGATTTATAAATAACAAATCCTACTTCGCGAAAATTCATTTATCATGGTAGAGTCTGGAACGGATTAACCGTAATAAACAAGGGTTCACTGTATATCCAAATTCAAACTATTGAGCTGTCGCCTGCCTGCCTGAATAAATCACCCTCACTTCGCTCTTACTTTTTTACCGTTCATTTAATCATGGCTAGTGGCGGAAAAATTATAAAATGGAAGGAGGATTACACTGAGTATTGCGCTACCAAAACAATTATTGATGGCGAATCGATTATTCATAAAGCTTCAATTGGTGATCTGTTTTTCTGTGTTAACCTCATATTTTTTCATACTTCTTCTCAAACCAAAGGGGTGCGAGGCTAAAATGAATCAGGAAGCGCTGATCAATGTAATCTGTGTACCAGGAAATCATGCATTGACAGAAGTTCCCCTTTGCTTGTGATTAAATGCGTGATTTTGAACGCGTTATGGAGCACATGGATCGAAGCTTCTCAGCTGTGCTTGTGCTAAGAAAAGGAAACATTTTAAAAATAACACGATTGTCAATGTAACCTTTTTGTAAGTAGTGCCTGGAGGATTCAGTGTGGAGAAACTCTAGACACAGCGTGTGTATTAACTTGTGGATTTTTCTGTGAGTATTTGGTGGCAGCGTCACAAAGTCATAACATTGCGTTAGCTGCGGAGCGCAGCTCAGAGCGAAATGAGGTGAATGGGAGGGGAGATGACGTGACTCCCCCACCCGCCTTAACTGTCAATCCCCCCCAAACACAGCCCCTCACCTGCGATTTTAACTTAGTTAAAAAGTGATCAAAACTCTTGTTTATATCCTGTGTCCTCTCATTAAACTAAAATCCCGCATTACCTGTGGGCATGACAAACGCCAGCGGCAGCCTGTCTGTGAACTTAATTTAAACTTTAGGTTTACACCGTGCTTTGTTTCCGAAGTAGCAGCACTCATGAATATGGTTATATGTGTCACTCGCTCGCTTCTTATTGTTTCTCTGCCTTTCTCTGCATGCTTTCTTCAGTGCTTTTTGGAGCTCTTCCTGGTTTTCTACGTACTGCGTTGACAGTCAGTTCACGTGATTACGTGGGAGGCGTGATGATGTCACACGAAACTCGGCCCCCCACAGCTTTAGAGCTCAACTCCATTACAGTATATGTAGAAAAATAGCTTGCAGTTATGACCATTATGCGTAGAATTTTGAAATGAAACCTGCCCAACTTTTGTAAGTGAGCTGTTAGGAATGAGCCTGCCAAATTTCAGCCTTCTACCTACACGGGAAGTTGGAGAATTAGTGATGAGTGAGTGAGTGAGTGAGTGAGTCAGTCAGTGAGGGCTTTGCCTTTTATTAGTATAGATTTAATAGGCAGAGGGGAGAAGACATTAATGTGACGCACTGTCTATTTCTTTACTTTTGTTTTGAAAAGATTTTCGGGAACAGGAAAAATAAAAGCAAAGGGAAAGAACGGAGGGGGGTAAGCAGGAATTCTGAGAGGGGACGGACTGGGGCTTTTCTACGGGGCGGCTATACAGCCAAAAGGAACGCGGACCCGGACACAGACACCGCGCTGGGTTTTTATTATATAGATATATATATATATATAGTATATATTATCTATACTAATAAAAGGCAAGGGCCTCACTGACTCACTCATTCACTCACTCACTCACTCACTCATCACTAATTCTCCAACTTCCCGTGTAGGTAGAAGGCTGAAATTTGGCAGGCTTATTCCTAAGTTAAGCAGGTTTCATTTTGAAATTCTATGCGTAACGGTCAACAACATCCGCCATGTTGAACTTTCTTATTTATGGCCCCACCTTCACGAAATTCGGTAGGTGTCTTCCCTGCGCTAACCAAAACCAATGTACGTACTTATTTCGGTGGTATGACGCTACTGTTGGCCGCCATATTGAACTTTCCAATATCATTAATTCTCCAACTTCCCGTGTAAGTAGAAGGCTGAAATTTGGTACTTATTTCGGTGGTATGATGCCACTGTCGGCCGCCATATTGAACTTTTCAACGGTCTTTGTTACTTATGGGCCCATCTTCAAGAAATTTGGGGTTCCCAAGCTAACTGAATCCTACGTATGTACATATATACGTCCATAGCTTGCAGCTCGGTCACCGTGTTAGGCGGCGTTGGGTCCCCCATCCCAACGCCTCCCACGTTGTTGGCTGCCTGCCTATTAAGGCCATCCGTCGCTCCAGTCTCTACATTCCCTTTCTTGCTTCGCCACGGGATTCACGTCTCACTGCTGATAACTACAGCCTTTTTATTTAATCCACGGCTTCTCTGCTGTTTTATTGTTCATTTATTACGATTATAGTTATTGTGTAGGTATTTTAGACTTTTTTACATTGTTCAGGTACCCATTTCCTTTATCATTCCAACTATACCCCCATTAACATGTCTATCGAGGTGATCACCATCGATTAAAGAACTTACCGAGTGGTTTCCATGCCCAGAGATGGCACCTGCCTTTTCCATTCTCTTTGTTACATATTGCACGGCCATACCAGGCTCACTCTTGATATCCGGAGGAACATTGTGTCTTATTTATTGAATGACTGGGACGGGTTCAAGGTGTGGACTGATGACGGTACAGGAGATAATTATACTACACAGGAGCACTATACGAGTGAAATGCTTAAGCCCTTCACCTATGCATCTGCATGTGAGTTGATGGTTGTTGTTCGGTTGTCGCTTTCAAGTGCACCAAAATGGCCAAATATTTTATACCTTTCGACAACCGCCAATGTCTCTTAAACATCTTAGATTGACAGGTGACGATTTCAGTAGTGGACACGTTGATGTTTATGAATGTTTAAACTTTCAAAAGCTGGATGTGAAGTTATCGATGAAACTGGTTGTATACTTACAACGCTTGACAGATGCCGAATGTCTCTAAAACACAAGTCCTGCAAATACTGCTGTAATTGAAACAAACCATGAAACTCAAACTGATTGTGACAGCAGCAATCCAAGCTCTGAGATTTGAAACAAGATTACGGTTCACATGGCCAGTTGTACGTTGCATGCTTAAGAGTAAGCTCAGCGCACAGCTTGGTCATATTACAACCGGAGGGCCGAACTCACAATGTGGTATACAAAGAGATCCTTAACAAATAATTATTGGTATATTTTCCCTCAGTTTAAAAAGGTTTAATTTTCTTCTTAATAAAAATTTTAAGGCAGTACTTCGCTGTGAAGCGCGGGTATTTTGCTAGTATATATATATATATATATAGACAAAATATAAAACGTCTCCTCATTTGTTTAAACCAACATACACATTTGTTATGCACAATTTTTTTTTTTCTCTTGTGGTCCTGGCCAGGGTCTGTGAGAAAAATATTACATTTGATAAGTATAAGTTTTTAACACTAAATGCTACTATGTTCAACTATATTTAACATCTTAAGCTATAAGAATCATGAAGGTGTTATCTCTGGGGTTATTTGGAGTGACTATTTTGTGGTTGCGGTTGACATAATGCAGGTCCTGGTTGTTAAGGGCGTGGTCTCTATGGTCATAACATCGGGTTAAGCAGTGTGGGATTAAAAGGTCGTTATGACATCCATATTATATCCAATATTAGATCAAACTTAGCCACTCATTTTACTTGTATCTGTATTTTGATTACTGGTTACTGAAACAAAGCTTTGCCTTTTGTGTCTGATATTTGGTTTACAATTTGGCTCTGATGTTTTCTCATTTTGACTTTGACCCTCTCTTTGCCTTGACTCTGTTCTTTTTCTTGTACCTATTTTTTGCATCAACTGCTCTGTTTACAGAAAGTACAGTCTCAAAGTCAGTTCCTTGCATTCTTTATCAGAGTGACAGTAAATTCCTATGTTTTCCACTTTGGGATTCTGTGCCCTTTAGTCCTCTGCTTAGTTTATTTGTTTCCTAATGACATGAGGGAAGATTCCATATTCCTACCTAATTTGTTATTGAGTAACACAACACATAAATAATGTGTGTACTACTCTGTAGTAGCTCTTGTTTCCAAACTAACATTTGCACAGACTTTCCTGATGCTAATGTAGCTCCCATTCTTCTGGCAGCTTTCTGTGGAACTCCTGTCTTGTGTTGGTGGTGCACCTGCCTCTAGTATCCACTTGACAGCTAAATATATCCTCTTTACAAGAAACTCAACAATTGTGTTTGTGCTATGTTCCCACATCTCTCTCGTTAAAATATTAAAAAGAGGTTAGGTCTCTCCTTTCTCAGTTTCTGTGGAATGCAAAATACCTTCTGTGCTTATGTGTGACAAGTGTGATGGAGGGGTTGTCCTACTAGATTTTGAATTATACCACTCAGGGTAACTTTAAGATGTGTTTATGGTGCTTAGAACTACCCAGAAGCCCCCATCTCACCTGGTTTACCCTAGATCTCTTTCACATTTTCCCTTTACTTCTGTGAGTTTAAAAAAGATACCCTATAAATTAGGCTCCCTAATCTTATACAGTATGTGCTCCGTTTGGCAAAGTATGTAGATTCCTCCCCAAGGCTACATTCCCACACCCCCATCTTTAATCTTATCATGTTCCCAGATGAGGTATAATATGACATCACTAATCTTGATGATGTTTTTGATGGCTCAGGGCACAAAACATTCTACAGTGTGGGCCATTTATATGGATACACCTTAATAAAATGGGAATGGTTGGTGATATTAACTTCCTGTTTGTGGCACATTAGTATATGTGAGGGGGGAAACTTTTCAAGATGGGTGGTGACCATGGTGGCCATTTGGAAGTCGGCCATTTTGGATCCAACTTTTGTTTTTTCAATAGGAAGAGGGTCATGTGACACATCAAATTTATTGGGAATTTCACAAGAAAAACAATGGTGTGCTTGGTTTTAACGTAACTTTATTCTTTCATGAGTTATTTACAAGTTTCTGACCACTTATAAAATGTGTTCAATGTGCTGCCCATTGTGTTGGATTGTCAATGCAACCCTCTTCTCCCACTCTTCACACACTGATAGCAACACCGCAGGAGAAATGCTAGCACAGGCTTCCAGTACCCGTAGTTTCAGGTGCTGCACATCTCGTATCTTCACAGCATAGACAATTGCCTTCAGATGACCCCAAAGATAAAAGTCTAAGGGGTCAGATCGGAGACCTTGGGGCCATTCAACTGGCCCACACCAATCCACTTTCCAGGAAACTGTTCATCTAGGAATGCTCGGACCTGACACCCATAATGTGGTGGTGCACCATCTTGCTGGAAAAACTCAGGGAACGTGCCAGCTTCAGTGCATAAAGAGGGAAACACATCATCATGTAGCAATTTCGCATATCCAGTGGCCTTGAGGTTTCCATTGATGAAGAATGGCCCCACTATCTTTGTACCCCATATACCACACCATACCATCAATTTTTTGTTCCAACAGTCTTGGAGGGATCTATCCAATGTGGGTTAGTGTCAGACCAATAGCGGTGGTTTTGTTTGTTAACTTCACCATTCACATAAAAGTTTGCCTCATCACTGAACAAAATCTTCTGCATAAACTGAGGGTCCTGTTCCAATTTTTGTTTTGCCCATTCTGCAAATTCAGTGTGCCGATCTGGGTCATCCTCGTTGAGATGCTGCAGTAGCTGGAGTTTGTAAGGGTGCCATTTGTGAGTAGCTAATATCCGCCGAAGGGATGTTCGACTAATGCCACTCTCCAGTGACATGCGGCGAGTGCTACACTGTGGGCTCTTGCTGAATGAAGCTAGGACAGCCACTGATGTTTCTTCATTAGTGACAGTTTTCATGCGTCCACATTTTGGCAAATCCAACACTGAACCAGTTTCACAAAACTTAGCAAGCAGTTTGCTAACTGTAGCATGGGAGATGGGTGGTCTCGTAGGGTGTCTTGCATTGAAATCTGCTGCAATGACCCGGTTACTGCGTTCACCAGACATCAACACAATTTCTATCCGCTCCTCACGTGTTAACCTCTGCGACATGTCAATGGCTGTAAACAAAGAGAAACTTGTAAATAACTCATGAAAGAATAAAGTTACGTTAAAACCAAGCACACCATTGTTTTTCTTGTGAAATTCCCAATAAGTTTGATGTGTCACATGACCCTCTTCCTATTGAAAAAACAAAAGTTGGATCCAAAATGGCCGACTTCCAAATGGCCACCATGGTCACCACCCATCTTGAAAAGTTTCCCCCCTCACATATACTAATGTGCCACAAACAGGAAGTTAATATCACCAACCATTCCCATTATCTATATAAATGGCCCACCCTGTATTCAATGAGGTTCTCTTTTTGTATTCCATCCTTCACTTTTTCTTTTTACTCTTAACTCCAGTCTTCTGTCATATGTTGTGGTATTTCTCTGTCATTTCTACCACTCTTTATCCTTTAAGCAGAAAACGATCTCTGCAATATATGGCACTTTATTCAAAGACACCCCTAAGCCTTTACCTATTCAATCAATCTTGGAGCATGATCTTCCACTGTCTGCTCCTCTTGACTTAAACCTGATTATATTCCCACTGTAAGAATATTATATCTACTTCTAAAATCCAAATAATCAACATTCTTAATTCAGATTTATACATTGCCTGTATCTAACCCCTGTAAATGTTTCTCTTTGGGCCTTGGTAAGCATCCCCTTTGTTTTTTTTTTTGTTTGTTTTTTTATGTTCTTCCAAATTTCTAGGTAGCTTCTGGCATAGTGGAAGAGCTAGGAGTGCCACACAATATCAGCCTTTTTGCAAGCTGTATTGGCATTTCTTTCTTTTATATGCTTAATATCCTTCAGGCGGAGTGGTGACTCTGAGGCTAGGGATCTGCGCCAGCAATTGGAAGGTTGCTGGTTCAAATCCCATAAGCACCTGGGGCCTCATGGATAAATGATGCGTACACACAAAAATGTTGCGTAACCCCATTTCTACGCTCAAGTCACGATGTATAAAACCTAAACCTGGCGTAAACCCACACACATTTTCACTCTAGCACAAACCCTGGCATATGTAAGTTCCCCACTCGGTTTTGAAAATTGGCGGCACCCAGCATCAAAGCAGTGCTACTGTTCATGTCTGGTTTCCCTTTCTTTTTGAGATGCACATCCCAGACACAGCTTTATGAATGCACTGAAATTAACTGCATATTGTTTATTAGTTTAAGGCATCTGATTGTAAATAACCTGTAACAATATAATGGTCCACGGAATGGCCAAACTATTCCAAATACCATAGCTGATTAAGCGTTGTTACTCTCACTGCACCTTCTTCTTCTTCTTTCAGCTGCTCCTGTTAGGGGTTGCCACATCGGATCACCTTTTTCCATATTACTCTCACTGCACCACATGGAGTATTTATATCACTGTATCGGAGTGTGGAATCACATCCCTACAGCAGCTGATTGGAAAGAGAATTATCGATATACAGCATCAAACACACGCTGCCTCAGCCATGCTGTCTATTTCAATTGCTCTCAAACAGTAAACGCTTCAGAGCCTTTCCTGTACGGACCTTGCGATTCAGAAACAGTTTCATCCCAAGAACTATAAACACACTCAATCAATCCATCAAGTGCTCCTTGCAGAACTTTTTGTACTTATTAGTACAATCACGTCACTGTAAACTTGCGATACAGTTATAATATTGCACACACTGAGACACTTTATAAAAGTGCGTATTTACATATGATGACAATTTTTAAGATGAAATGCAGCAAAATGCCATGTTTATTACATTATACAATCCCCGTTTAGAGATTGTTCCTGCCTTGCGCTGTATTCTTGCTGGGGCTGGCGCGACACTGGAAGGATAGATGTATGTAATAATTAAACATGTACTACAGAGATATTTCAATGTTCCTTTAGAAGTTTTGAAGAATCGGCTTAACATCTATTACAGAGCTGATTGTGTGGCAATTGGTTACTTGGAGAAAGAAAACAAAGGACAGGAATTGGAGGTTAGTAAGTTTGAAAGAGACAGTACTGTTGAAATAAATTATTTCATTGAAGGTCGTGCTCGGCTCAGCAAACCTCTTGCGGGAGGCAGGAAAAATTTCTGGACAGGACGCCAGCTCATCACTATCACTGCGCCACCATGTTCCCATGTTTAATAACATGCTTTAACTCCTATCATCATGAAAATTATATCAAGTATACATCTCAGTATTTTAAGTATTCAGAGAACTGTAGTATCACAAATGTAATGGATTCTGTGTCCGGTTGGAGGAAGAGAAAGCCTGTTTAAGAAGCACGCAGTGATTCACACACATAGAAGAACACATACAAAACAAAGCATTTAACATGCTACTTTAGTTGTGATGGTATTTGAGAAACTAGTAAATTGATTTAAAGATGTTTATGATGTTCTACTTTAATGACAAAATAAACTACGTGATTAAAGTGGAAATTTCGAGATTAAAGTTGACGTTTTGAGCTTTTTTCTCACTGTGTACCTATTTTTTTTGTTTTCTCGGTACCCTAATAAGCTTTCATATGAGTGTCAGATGGTTGGGCTATGACCTTTTCACAGTGACTTTGATATCTGACAACTTCTTTTTTATTTCAGGCACTGTGCGACTTTGTTAACTTGAGCTTTCGAGTTTCTCAGATACTCTGTCACTCGATCAACCTCCTTTTGTTGTTTATACCACTGTTTAAACCAACAAATAGTAAGTTTTTCCTTGCCTTAACTTGGTATTTGCTGAAATCTTCTATTTTTCCTCGAGCTTTTGCCATTGCCTTTTCACAAAATGCTGAGCTTAAGGGCTATTTATACTGATTTGCATATTCAAAGAGGCGTAATTCTGGGAGGAGTCTGGGTTGGGCAGTAGGTGTGTGCACGTGTGTTACTTTTCATGCTGACTGGGTTTATGAAGCGGTAGAACATGGAAGTTGGCAAACGCACAGATTTATGCATCTGGATTTCCGCTTTTCTTCTTACGCCATGTTTTAATGTGAATTCTATGCATGCCGTTATGCATGAGGCCCCAGAAGTGACTCTTCTGCATTGGGCCCTTGAGCAAGGCCTTTAACCTGCAATTGATTTGCCCTGGGTAAGACATTAATCTGCATCCAGCCCTGCAAGCAGGTCCTCCAACTTGCAGGAAAACCTTGAGGGTAAGTGGCAGGATTGCACCGCAGCCTCTGTAAAAAATGTCAGTTTCCAGTGTGGTGCTGAGGTGTCACCCGTTGCATGGCTGCACTTGGGTCCCAATCTGGGTGGTTTGTCGTGTGGTGGGTGCGGCAATACACTGCAATCAGTACATGCTCCCAACCTTTCTCCTTAATATTCCTCATATCCCTCATCTTTTCATTCGTCTGAACTTTTCAAATCCTTATCTTTATTTTGTAGGGCAGTGACTGTTTTTGGGCACAATTGGTAGACCAATAAATAATGGTAGACCTAGCTTTGTACTAAAAATCCCCTGACTCTTGTGAAAGACTGACGCAGAGGCACGTGTAAAAAACCACACAGGCTTTATTAGTTCTTCAGCCATGGGGCACATCTTCCCCGTGTCCTACCGGCCCAACACAGTCCCAAAAGCACTTTAACACCACAAAACAACCACTCTCCACCTTGTACCACCACTCCTCTCAGGTAACCTCATCCTCTTCCTCCTGATTCTGGCCCTTGGTTGGCCAGTTTTATAGCCCACCCGGAAGTGTTCCAGGTGACCACCTGGTCCCAATTGCACCTCCAGGACAAGGAGTCGGTGTCCAAAGTTCCATGGCTCTGCCCTGTGGAGACAAAACAAACAGGTCTGGGGGTGCTGCCCCGACGTCCCTTCCACTCGGACGTCCTCTCTAGACAACACCTCCAAACATGGCCACAGTGGCTGCAGTTATAGCATGGCCGACTAAGTCCAACTCGACCCGCCCAGGAGCGGAAGCAGGCAGGAAACCCCTGCCACATCGCCCGCTGAGCAGAGGGCTAGTGACAATTCCTCCCCTCTGCAGCGTAGCCCTTGTGTGCTCTCAAGTCAACGGGCTTACACTGCTCTCTATTAGGAGAATCCTGTTTCTTTTCCCGGGTCCTCCTCTTTCTCTGGGGTACCCCGACAGTCTGGGTCCCACTATGGGAAGAAGATGGACCCCTCACCGTCTGCACCCCTTTAGACGGCCGAGAGACCGGCGCTGACAGTCGGGGCGAGGTTGTTTGGCAACCAACTTCCATCAGCTGCCTCCCCACACACTCCCCTCTCAAGCCGTCGGTCATCGTGGTAGCGTCACATGTAGTGGGCGGGTCGGCCTGGCAAGCAGTACTGACCATCACTGCAGCCATTGCGCCCCGCCCCCTTTCCTCTACGGCACAGGCCTCACTCACCTTTACTGCTGCGTCCTGCAGGTAGGAGGTTGGCGTTCCGCGACTTTACAGCCACTTGACAATAGCTCCACACGGGCCGCAAAGCTTCTTCTCCAGTCCCTCCTTCATCTCCTGCAGGGTCTGTAAGACTTTAAACAAGGACTGCAGGGGCAGGAGGACGGATTCCACCTCCCGTGCAGCTCAAGAGAAATTAATGGTTTTGGCCGGCGGTGGACTTGGGCTTCCCTTGTCACAGCCAGCCAATCGCGAGCCATCGAGGCTCTGTGGATCCCCACAGGCCCCTTCCGGTGATCCTGAGGTATGGGGAGAAGGTCCGTCGTCCCCACCTGCCAATCGTCCTCGGCGGGTGACTGACACACGCCCTCCACCCCTTTACCTGCTTCATGGAGCTGCTCCTGCTCCTTTTGCAGGGACACTGTGCTGGGAAGCTCGTCCGGGCCCTCCTCCCCCAGCCTTTGGATCAGGCCGAAGGGAAGACACAGCTCCGTCTCGCTCTCTCCCGAGTTGGCTCCACCGTCACACCATGGACACAAGTCCCCCTGCCCACATCGGGTGCTTCGCCCCTCGGCGTCCAGGAGGTAGGATGACCCACATGCGGAAAAACATACCCGCGGCCCTTCAGCCTTGGGCCTGTCACCTACCTCCGGCTGCAACCCATGCGGCAGACTAGCGTGGCGGCGCATGCCAGTTGGCCTCTGTGTCCACCCAGCTTTTTTCTTCCCCATTTAAACGATGCCTGCAGCAGCTCCTTGGCGGCCTTGGTGGCGCCCTCTCGCGCTGTGCAGCGCGTACCAGCTTGCAGCCCCTGCCGCGTGTGCGTGCTTCGGTGCGTTGTGCTGTGCTTTCCACTCTGTGCCATGCGTGCTTGCCTGCGGCTGCGAGGGGAGCGTGCTTTCCGCGCAGCTGAGTCGAGCTCGTGCCTCGTGCTGTTGCGCTTTGCTATGCCGGGTCTCTACTTGAATTTTACTGAAGGTTCTTGCCCAAATGGACAGACCGGGATTCTGCCGACTACACCAGATGTGAAAAACGTTATATAGCGCCCGACCCGGCACAGACTGATGCAGAGGCACGTGTAAAAAAACCACACAGGCTTTATTAGTTCTTCAGCTGTGGGGCACGTCTTCCCCGTGTCCCACAGGCCCAACACAGTCCCAAAAGCACTTTAACAACACAAAGCAACAACTCTCCACCTTCCTCTTCCTCCCGATTCTGGCCCTTGAGTGGTGGAGGCTGGCCCATTTTATAGCCCACCCGGAAGTGTTCCAGGTGTTTGACCACCTGGTCCAAATTGCACCTCCGGGTGGGGCTGATGACTCATCCAGCAGGGTTCTCGAGACTCGCCAGCACACCCTAGCGGCCATCCCAGCTCCCAACCAGGCTGTGGAAGACTCCACCTCCCAAGGAGCCAGGTGGGAGGCTGAGGAATCATCGTCGGCTGCCACCAAGCGTCCCGGGGGAGGTTTTGAGCTGTCCAAAGTTGTCCCAGCCGTCCATCACACTCTCCATGCAATGTCTTAAAAATCCTTTTCTTCAGTCTCATGTTACCTCTGTTATCTGCTGCAAGAACTAATCATGTGGATACCTCTAATATTTATAACTAGCAGTCCTGAATGCAGTATGTTCAAGGTCTTTTGGATAGGAAGTATGATTTTAGGTTTGCATAAGTGAGTTTATTTTTGGTAATCTTTGTACCCCTCCTCCTCTGAGTTTATCTTCTGCAGTTTGGGGCTTTGAAGTAGGATGTGACTAGGGCACGGCAGGGTGAGTGTTCTTACTTATTGATATTTTTCAGTTTAATGTTCAATTTCCAATTTGTCTATATTTGTATATGTATTTAGTAAAAAATTGATCACAAGAAAGTGCAGAGTACAACAGTAACTTTCTTGAGAAAAATGTTTTAAAAAATAATTGCATTTATTTAAAAAGTTGTATTTTGTTCCACAGCAGGTATTAAAATAATTAATTTTAAGATGTACAGCTATAATACAGAGTGTTGCTACCCTAATAACATCCTGAAATGAAACCAAACACATTTAATTATTAGTATTTTCTTTTTTTGCTTTTACACATTGTTATATGTGAAAGCAACATTTCTACATTTACTAAACAAGTCAAACATTTAATAAGAAATTACACTTTGGAGTATAATGTAATACGCATGAGGTTATAATGTATAATGTAATACACATAATGCAATGAGGTTAAAAATAAAACCAAGCATTTAAAACATTTTGGACAACAATGATCATTGGTATCTGTGAAGATACTCAACAGGTCAAAAGTTAACCATAGCTTAAGATTTTTTCCTTTTACCTTTAATGAAAAATGTTAATGATAAAAAAGAACCTATGCTACCTATGCTATACAGGGTCACATAGTCACTCATTCCATCCTAATACCTATGACACTGGCTGAGGGATGGTTATACACTCATTTCTATTCATATATCATCTGTCTCTCTATTTTCCTTTAAATCTATTTTAAGTAAAAGTATAGGTAAAATTGGTTGAACAGTCTGTTAACTACTCTTAGCATAAGCCTTATTTGAGACAGAAAGAGAGACAGAATTAATTTTCTCAGAGTTTGATTCTCCATAACCTCATGCTGTGGTAATTCTATAAATCCTTATTGAGCTTTAGAACATCAGTCACTAAAGCTTCTTTTAAATCTTGAGTTATTATCTAAATACTTTATATTGACTAATCCCATATTAGTCCTGCTTCATTTAATCTGTAATGTGCTCAAGACCAGTTTAAGTGACCTTCAAAATGTAAATGGATTTTATTGTCTTTGCCATTCTAAAGTATCATGTATAGAGGATTGTGAATCATATGTTTATAGACAAACCTTTTCCAAATAATTAATGACAGTCCATTTGTAGTGAATAATAACAAATGTTTGCCTTGTCTTTATTTAGGATTTGCATAAAACAATACTAAATTTGTTTTTTTATTTCAGAGTAAGTGGGTGCAATCACATTTTATTGGTTATTAAACACATCTTTTAAATTTTGTCTCTGTGGAAGTGGTCAGTGTTTAGTGTCTAAGACTGCCTGAAATGACCAATTGAACCTAAGATGGTTCATGAATACATAGGCCTTTTAATCCAATTTTGCAGACTTGTTTTTAAAGCACTTTTTATAGTACTATTTTTTCTACATATCTAAAAATATTAGGTGTAACTATTTTAAGTATTTTATTGAGTCATATTTGATATTTATATATAGTAATTTTTGTGCTGATATGCCATTTCTAGATGCTGTTATGTAACAGCCAGGAAACCCCCTGACGGAAGGAGTTCAAAGTCTTGTTTTATGTCTGTTTTGTTCATTTTTGATTTTTTTTTTTTTTTAATTAATGTTACTCTTGTTAATTATTTACATTATTCCATGTGTGTGATTTTATCTGTTTTTGTTTGCTGTGTGCCTCATATTTTGTGAGTGGTCCCCTAATAGGTGGGACCACTTGCCCATTACCTTCAGGGAGTGCCCTCAGCCATCCAAAGGAGACAGTTTCCCACAATTCCTGGCAGTTCATTTGAATGTGCTAGGGAGTCAGTGTGTGTTTAATGTCTTATTGCTTATTGTGATCAGTAGATTGTTGACCTTTTGCTGTGTTTTTGAGTTCACCTTGGATTTCGTATTGAGACTTTGTTCACCTTGGATGGCCTCTGCTGGCAGCCCTTTTTGTGCTCCACTGAACTTCATGTTATTACAGACCATTTGTGTATTAATAAATCTTTTATTTATAAGGTTTCTACATGGTCCTCTGTGTTCCTCGCTGGGGTTTTTAATGGTGTTTCCCCTCTAGTCGGGCATTTTTGGTACTGTTCAGGACTAGATGCCAGCTGAGGAAATTCAGACATGCTGAGTAGTATAAAGTACACAGTATAAATATAAAGTAGCATATAGTATAAAGTAGCACAGGGGTTGAATTAGTAAAGTCTGATAGGGTGCCATGAAGAATACCAAGGATATTTAGATAGATACATAGAACTTTATTTCTCCCCAGGGGGAAATTTGGCTCTTTACAGATGCTCTTTAAATAAATAAATACATAAGTAGGTAAGTAAGTAAATAATTTAATAAATAAATATACACACACTTTGGTCTGAACACACACTGGAATGACTGTAAAGCAAGAAAATTCAAAAGAAAAAAAAAGTTCTAACATGACAGTCATGGTCCCAATGAAATATTATGTAGACCTATTGCTGTTGGTATAAAGGAGCCCCAGTAACGTTCTTCACAAACGTCTACTGAATAATTTGGTGCCTGAAAGGTCTTGGTGTAAGTGTGTCAGAGACAGGATGTGCAGTATTGTTCATAATGGTACTCCGTTTTGTTTTAATTCTGTCCTTCGCTATGATCTCCAAGGGATCCAGAGTGTGTTCTATAACTGTGTTATTCCTTTTAATCAGCTTGTATTATTTTTTAAAAGGATGTATTTTAAACACGCTGAGCATGGAAGAGGTGCTATATAAATAAAATGTATTATTATTATTAAGAATCTTTTGGGAGTAGCTGGAATCTTTAGAAGTTTTAAATTATTTCTTCAGCATGTTATTACAGTGACTCTCTTCAGAAGAAAGGCTGATGTATGGTGGAATGGAGCTGTTTATGTAATCCTTATTCTTTATTTTGGGTTATGATACTCTATAAAGAAAGGACTAGCCTGATTTTTTTTAAAACCTCTAATAGCATTTAATAGCCACTTACTGCTGTGTAACACAAACCAAACGTTTGTTAAGGTCTTGTTAGATGGCAGCCTTAAAAATATACTCTAGGTAGCCCATACTCTAAATGTGTTTGGTGCTTTTTAAAACTTATGGCCAAACAAAGCATTTGTTAAGAGCTTGTTACCCAACAATAATTCGCTAATAAATATGCTTAGGCAGCATAGGCAGCACCTATTGTAAAGAGTTGCCTTTAATATTTGGTTGTGCTGTTCTGTCATAAAACATACAGTAATGAAATAATTTTCAAAGTGTCCTATGGGAAGAAGCAAGAGCCAAAGGCAATGTAAAATTTGTCAGTCTTTCATTAAATGTGAGGAGAGGAAAAATACCATTGAGAATGAAATAGTCCTTTATGCTTTGTTTGCAGTGTTTGTAGATGATTTACCAACACTTTCAACATGTCAGCATTTTACATTTCCTATTAAACAGATAGGAGAGGAGATCTGCAGAGACATCATTACTTTACTCAGTTTTTTTAAACTTCCCATCTGGCCTGAGCATCAGCTATACACTGCAGATTGAAGGAATTATGCATTGTTTTTATTTTCCTGTGGTTCAAAAAACAAAGATGAGAATAAATGCATCCTTTCAAGAATTTTTAAGAATTATAACATATTAGACACTATTAAAAAGTTGGACAGTTGTAAACAATTAAAATAATATCGAGTAAAAGATTATTTTTATGAAACTTACCGTTGATATGCTAATACTGTAATAGACACTGCCAATAAATGTAAGTGTGGAAAATTTGTTCTGAATTGTTGGAATAATTATGTATTTAAAATACAAAATGGTAGAATTACTTAGTGTGTAAGCACAGGATAAAAACAAATCTTGATGCAGTTGCTATATTTTTACTGAAAAAAGAAACTGGTTTAGAATAATATTTAAACAAATTATGGAACTAACATTCATTACGTTTTGAATATTCAGTATACTGTATTTAACTATCTACCAGACTGATGAAATGAATTATGCAATATGTACTTAAAACACATTGTGCTTTGTATAGCAAAAAAGACCATTTATCTTATGTACAGTAGGCTAATTAAAAGAATTTAATTAAACATTATAGTATTGACAGATTAGCTCAATGCAGAATACGAAACAGAAGGAAAGAGGCCTGTTCTGTGCTTCATAATAACGCATATCGTTAGCTACAGGATACTAACTGGGTTTTGTAAGCTGCATAAGAGTTTTTTCCTCAGCTTCAATGTGTTAAAAAAAAAAAAAACAAAATATACTTAGTGGCCATTAATTATTTTCAACTCCAAATACCTCTGTGCTATAACTATCACATAAAAATAAAGAATATAAAGTATTATATTTTTAAAATGGTTTTATTTTTACCTCTAATATGAAAGGCCAAACTTTAAATCAGCTAATTAATTGATTCATTATAAATCAAATTCAAACTACAATAAGTGAATCAATCACCAAAACGTAAAATTAAGCCTACATGGTGTAAGTCTATAGTGCTCAAAAGTTGTCTCACCAAAAGCAGAAACATATTCTATACTCCTGATTTCCTGTTCTAGGTTCCCACTTGCCATTACTATTAATAATTCATTCACAATTCAAGTTTACAGATTTCACTATACGTTTTATTTGCTTTAGTGTTGTATATTTAAACATAGATTACCTCACAGACAAAAGAGACATACAACAGGTAAATTAATCCTTAAAATTTGGGTAAAGACTTTAAAGAAAACCTGTAAAAACACCTGATTGTCTGAGCACAACTACCTTCGTTGAATTATCTTAGTGTGTCCTCAGTTAATTTTAGAGTGGAAGAATTCATGAATATTGAGACCAGGAGCAGAGAGTAAGGCTGTGTGATAGCAAACTTAAAGGCTACAGAATCTAGGATTTGGGTAAGATTTGATCTTTTGACCAAGTGCTTGCTATGAAATAGTCTTTATACTTTGGACCTACTACATCTGGCACATCTGGGAATGAGGAACTCACTCATACTTTGTATTACCTTCAGGCCACACAATTATCAGCTGTTCTGTATGCCTTTCAAAAATGGCTGTAGTCTTTTACTCTTGATATTTTTAAGCTAGAAAATATTTTATGCATTCTTAAAGCAATTTCTTATAATTTTCTGTCTGTTATACTGTACATATCTACTGTACAATAAAACACTAAAGTCTGTGTGTGTTCAGTCCCTCTGAGGAATTTGATTGGCCAAGTTTGGCTTTGGTAACGTGACGAAAGCGGAAGTGCGAGTGTGAGACAAACGAGAAAGAGAAACGGCATTGGAGCCTTCAAAGATGGCAATTATGATAGCAGACAGGAGGCGAGAAAGGCACCTCAAAAATAATGAGAGTCTGAGAAGCAGGGATTACGGCAATGCACTTGAGAGAGGGAGCTTTAGTGACGAGAAGTTCAGACACACGAGGATACCAAGGTAAAGGCACTGAAGGTGCACTTTAGGCAAGACATTGCAAAATATTTTTTTTAAATTAGTCTATTACCTGTTTTCGATAGATAACATGGCTAGTGAGTATATAAATGATCAAAATGCAAAATGCAACCAATGTCATCCTTATTTAGATGACATTTAAACTGTCCACCCAGAAAAATGCCAGGTCTTGTCTCTTGGCAAGGATGGAGGAAAGTGTGGCTGCCTTCCATTACTTTTAACATACATTTTTACATCACTGTCTGGTTTGGGAACTGTAGTGTCTATGACCGCAAGGTCCTGCAATGGATAGTACACTCATCAGGAAAGATCATTGGGACCTCTCTAAAGACATATTTATCAAGTGTTGAATCTGAAAAGCTTTTAGCATTGTGGAGAACCAGTTCCACCTTTCCCATGCTCTCTTTGTTCCACCTCTACCTGGCAGAAGGTATCTTTCACACCAATTCTGCCAGGTTCTGCAATAGCTTCTACCTCTTGGCTGTGTGGACCATAAACTCAGTGCTGGCCCCCACCCGAGATCTGTTACTACTATTGTCTTTACTATTAAATGTTGTTATCATTAATACTATAGTATAGTTCTCAATTTGTCTCACAATTGTCTTGTTTTTATGTATATATTGCACCACGGTCTTAGGTAACATCATATTGTACCACTGTATGCTGTGATGCTGTGTACGGAGGGTATTACAATAAAGCCACTTCACTTAACTAGACTTGATGTGTACCAGAATATTTAGGTTCATGGATAAGTAAGAACATATAATCTATACTAATAAAAGGCAAAGCCCTCACTGACTGACTGACTGACTGATTCACTCACTCACTCATCACTAATTCTTCAACTTCCCATGTAGATGGAAGGCTGAAATTTGGCAGGCTCATTCCTTAAAGCTTACTTACAAAAATTAGGCAGGTTTCACTTCGAAATTCTCCACGTAACGGTCATAACTGGAACCTACTTTTGTCCATATATATATATATAGCTATAGCCTGCAGCCCGGTTGCTGTGTGAGGCGAAGTTGTGCCTGCCCATATAAGGCCGTCCGTTAGCAGCTATCCAGTTGACACGCTGCCGCGAAATATTCGCAGGTGAAGGACTGTTCTTATGCAAACGAAGATGAGATGGTCAGGCACAAACTCAGCGAAAGTGTGAGAGAAACTTCTAAGTGCCAGGTCTTAGCTAACATTAAATAAAGCCATGGACATCGCAAGATTGCACGACATAGCACAAGCACAGCTGAGAACCTTCGATGCATGTACTCCGAGTGGCTCAAAACTTTGCAGGATTGGGAAAGGTAAACCCGCTCATGCAGTGTGTGTGATGTAACAACCCTCTGACGCTGAACAAGCCTTTTGTACACATATCAATAGGAAAGCAAGGTGTAAAGCATAAGTTTAAATTCCGTTCATAGACACGCTGCCGCTAAATATTCGCAGGCAAATCCACAACTTAATACCGGGAATGCCTGTTAAACATCTTAGATTCACGACTACCCATTTGGGTAGTGATCACTTTGATGAATGAAGCCTGTTCAAAAAACGCATTACACAATTGAGAAGGCAGCAAAAGAATATGAAGCAAGTGACGCATACAAGCATACAGTATTCATAAGTGCAGCTACTGCGGAAACAAAGCACGGTGTAAACTTTAACTTTAAATTAAGTTCATAGACAGGCTGCCGCTGGCGTTTGACATGCCTACGACGAATATGATATTCTCAAGTTACAAGTATAATGAGAAGATGCAGGGTATAAACGAGGCTTTTGATCACTTTGTAGCAGAGTTAAAATTGCTGGTTAAGGACTGTGACTATATAGCAAACGAATTGGAAAGCAGGGTGTAAAGCTTAACTCTAAATTAGGTTCATAGACACCCTGCCACTGGCATTTGTCATGCCTAAGACGAATACGATATTCGCGAGATAGATCGCACTAGATAACACAAGCACGGCTGAGAAGCTTCGATGCATGTACTCTGAGAGGCTCACGTGAACTGACTTTGTTCTGGCTTTAACTACTGTGAAATAAACAGACATAAACTGGAAGCGTGACTCTGTGCCTTTTAATAATCTCTAGAGAGAAACATGGTGGCAGCATAGCAGACGGAACTGCGCTGAAAGTCACGGCAGTTTGCTGTTAAAAGTTCAGGACACGGAGACGCTCACACGAAAGAAAAATGGAGGGTCTGAGACCGCGGCTAACATTATGCCTCGATCCTAAAGACCTGGCGAAGTCATGGAGAACATGGAAGGACGAATTCAGATTATTCACAGAACTTGCAATGCCGGAGGCAGAGGAAAACACTATGGTCAGATTATTCCGTTATTTTATTGGAGAGAGCGGCAGAGAATTGTCAGACCGGTGATGTAAGACCTGATGAGTTAACCATGAGCTTGATGATACGTAAATTTGATGAGCATCACAACCCGAAAATAAACGAAACTATAGAGAGGTACAGATTTTTTTCAAGAAATCAGGGAAGGGGAGAAAATATAGACGACTACGTCACAGATTTGAGAGTGTTAGCAGGCACGTGCAATTTCGGGGAGATTAAAAGTTCCCTTATATGTGACCAAATTGTGTGCGGAACCAGTGATGCAAGTTTAGAGAGGTGCATGCAAATATGCAGAGCCACAGAACTGTCGAAGGACAGCAGCAGAACAGTCACACAGGGTTCCCTATTCTATACTTCTCCCGGTGTGTCTCATAAGGCTTAACAATCCTATTGTTACACCTTCTCTGTGCACCCAACCGTCCTTATTACGGAGTCTTCCTTGCTGTAACACTGGCTGCTTCTGTCCATTCACCTTCCCAGCTCTTTATTTAAACAGTTTTCCTTCTCACTTTTCCGCTCCTTCACTGTCTTCTCCCTTTTCGTTCAAAATACGCGCCTCCTTGCCTTTAGCGATTTGGGTAGTGAACACTTCGATGAATGAAACCTGTTATCTTTACAATGGTTGACAAACACGGAATGTAACTTGAACACAACACGTCCTCCAAATACGAACCTGATTGAAAGACTTAATGATAATCAAATCCTTGATGACAGCAACACTCATAAGAGTCACAAAACAATTACATTGACAATCAGGTTATGTTATTTTTAAAATGTTATTTTGCTAGTATACAATAAAATATGCTTTCTCTTTTGATCCAAAATGTTTATTATATGGACCCAGCAAACACTTACTAAACTAAGAGGCCTATACTTTAGCAGTGCACCTCTCATATTCTATGGTGGAACCTACTTGATGATTATCCCATCTAGTCAAGTTGGGGTTGGTTTTAATTAACAAACTGTTCATTTCTATGTCTTTATGCATTTCGTTATTTTAATGTAAAATATTTACATTTATTCTATTTGTTGCAATTGAGCCAATGGTAAAAAGTTGAATATATTACAGAATTGTTGACAGATTTTTTTTTTTATTTGAACAGCAAGGAAATATACACCTCAGCTTGAATAAAGAATCACCATTGAACTGCAAATTTAATTTCAAACAAGCAGACATTTACAACATAGCATAAACAAGTACAATTTAAAACCATATGTAATATTCGTTTATTGAGTCTTTCTCATATATGTGAAGAAACTCCAACAGATGAATTTCTCACTGTTTAAATTTGCGGATATAAACAAATGAAGCCTTTGTGTAATGCTCATCTAGGCATGTTATAGAAATACGGCTTATTTTACACAGTGGCTCCTTAAAATAACTGACATTTAACTGTAAACTCTTGATCGAGAACAAACAATGACACCATGGAATAACTAATTTGAATGGAATTTTCAATTCAACCAATGTCGCCATTATGTTAATTGTGTTTGTGGCCTACAGCTCTTTGGTCTGAAAGGTAGCCCTATGAAGCCGTTGAGAGTAACATCTGAGAGTGATTCTGCAAAGTGCAGAGCTATTGAGTGTTTTGACCTAGTGATATTAATGAAACTATACATATATACAAGCCCTTATTTTACAATATGGTATCAGCAAGTCAGGTAAATAATAAGAGGAATACAGAGGATCACATTTATTAGGCTGACTGACAAGAGTAATGGCCGGGAGCCAGGCATTAAAGTTTAGTTGTACTATATTTCTCAGTGATCACAGAAGAGACATCAATCTGTTTTAATACTATGAATAACTATGCTTTGAAAATGTAGCTGATCATCCATCAGTTTTCACCTTTGATTATAAAATAGTCAGGTAAAATAATAATGTCATATACCGTTCAGTCGATAACACACATCAAAAGGTTCATGGCAACAAAGAGGAATTTACATTTACATTTATATTTATTTGCTTGGCAGATGCTTTTATCCAAAGTGACTTACAAAAGAGGTAAACATGAACAAGTAACATTATGTTACTTTGTTCAGCCAGTGTAATAGGTCATTTTCAGCATGTCAGATATCCTGAAGATAAACATATATCCTTTTGGACTCAGAATTCTTGCATTAAGATCAAGTCTTACAGACATACAGTAATAATCATTCTAGCAAGCTCTTCTCTGGAAATGCTATGAATACAGACACTATAGAATCAAAGTGGGTGTCCAAAGTGATAGGAGTGGTAAGGGGAGAGATTGAAGTGGTCTACAGCATCCTCCACTTGCTTTGAAGTATTACTTGAAGTCAGGAAAAGAATAACATGTCAATGTCAATTTATTTATACAGCACATTTAAAACAACATAGGAATGCTGTGGCAAAGTGTTTTACAATAATAGAATAAAATAAAACATACAGATAACATAAATAGAAATAAAATATATGAACATAAAGAAAATAAATAATAAATAGAAGTAATGTTACATAATCACAATGAGGAAACCATCAGTATTACTGAAGGTCACAGAATGCAAGTGAATAGAAATGAGTTCAATTGTAGACAACTCCTTTATGTGATGAGGTAAAGAGTTCCACAGGCGAGGAGCAGCAGCTGCAAACACTCTGTCCCCCTTAGTTTTACGCTTAGTACGAGGGACAACAAGAGACAACTGACCAGAAGATCTAAGCACTCTTGATGGCTGGCGTAAAGCACACAATTCGGATAAATAGGCAGGAGCAAGCCCATGTAAAGATTTAAAAACTAGCAACAAGATTTTAAAATCAATTTGAAAACTGACGGGCAGCCAGTGTAAAGAAGCTAATATTGAAGACACAGAATCATACTTTCTTGCCCCAACCAGGAAGCGAGCGGCAGCATTCTGGACCAACTGTAACCTGCGTATCAGGGATTTGCTAATCCCAGAATACAGCGAGTTTCAGTAATCAAGGTGAGAAAAGATAAAAGCATGAGTAGCTTTCTCAAGATCCATAGATGATAAAAAAAAAGCTTGATCTTATCTAATAGACAAAGCTGGAACAACCAACTCTTGACTACAGAATTAATCTGTTTCTCAAAATAGAGGTTACTGTCAAAACATGCAATAATGACCATAATTAACGGAGTGTATATCAAAATACAGTAAAAATATTGTATCATTCACAGTTGCACAACACCACTAGCTGTAGTAGACTATATTAAAATAATGAGTATTAACCCACCATTTTAATCACTGAAACTGATTGAACCTCTTTAATAAATCTTTCCAACCCTACATAACCTTTTTTATGTAAGATAATACATCTTCTGATTGCAGACATTGTGAGCCTGGAGTATAAGCATTAATAGATTCAGCAAAGCAAAAGGAACTTAAACTATTCATAGCTTTATCATTAGGAATTTGATTTTGAAATTAAAGAAAATGAAAGGAAGGTCTGAGGTTGGTCTCTAATTTGTAAGAGCCTTGCAGCCTGTATTTGATTTCTTGACTAAAAGTCTAACAGTAGCTACCAAGGACAGTGCATCCTAATAAAGTGATATTTGTCACTTTACATGTAGGTTCCGTGTACCACATGTAAAACAGGTTTTTTTTTTTTTACTAATTTGTATTTTTAGAAATGTGAGTCAAAATTTCAATTAAAAAATGAATTCAAGTTACTAAAATAGAAGTGATATTTCATTATAAATGTTGTATTAAATAAATTTTTTTAAGGTTAATACAGGATAAGCAAAATGTGTAATTGGTTTTTAACATGACTAAGTGAGTGACAGTTTGGCTATAAGCCAAAGTATTATTACAAGGATGAGCAGCAAAGCAATTCAACATTAACAAAATATATCCAAATACATTATTTATTTTATTGTGATTTTCTCGTAGGAAAAAATTGGTAACTATAGGTAATATTATGGCCTTATGTTGTAGTATTATTAACAATTTATTTTAGTTATATTTCTTTTCATCTTTAAAATGTTAAAAATATTAAGATAAATTTGTATTAAGTAGGTTATATGGATATAAGCTTTGCTAATTTATGTGTAATATTTGCATTGATCATTTGAGTACTTTGTTAAGATAAGAACTAGTTTGATTCAGCTGATTAAACAGAATTGCTTTTCCAAGATGGGCTGGTTAGCATGCCTAGTTAATACAAGCATCAAACATGGCAATCAAACAGTGACTACTGCCTAACTTTATATGTCAGAAAAATTGTTTAAAAGGACAAGAGTGTACATTCTAAGGATCAGAACCACAGCTTTGAGCATCTTTAAAAGGTTAGAACATTAGAACAATCTAGACAAGAATGGCCCAACAAAGCTTACCAATCCTATCCACGAACTTCTTCCAAAGTAACATCAGATCAAGTTTTGAAAGTCCCTAAAGACCTACTGCCTACCCTGCTACTTATTTCATTTGTCTATGGTTCTCTGCGTAAAGAAAACCTTCCTAATGTTTGTGTGAAATTTACCATTTCCAACTGTGTTCCCATGTTCTTTAATGAACTAATTTTAAATTAACAGTCTCAATCCACTGTACTAATTCCCTTCATAATTTTAAACAATTTAATCATGTCATCTTTGAATCTTCTTTTGCTTAATCAGAAAAGGCTCATCTCTTTTAATCTTTCCTCATAATTCATTCGTCGTGGAATTAACCTAGTTGCTGAACACTACTTTTTCCAGCGCTGCTTTGTCCTTTTTGTAATCTGGAGATCAACACTGCACACAGTACTCCAGATGAGGCCTAACCAGTGCTTTACAAAGCTTGAGCATAACCTCCTTGGACTTGTACGCCACACATTCTGCTATATAACCTAACATTCTGTTAGCCTTCTTAATGGCTTCTGAACACTGTGTGTTAGTTAGTTAGTCTGATAGTCCACTCTGTCCACTATGACTCTTAAATGCTTCTCATAGGGTGTACTTTCAATTTTCAGACTTCCAACTCTGTATTCTAACTTATCACACAATTTACATTTACTTACATTAAATTTCATCTGTCACAAATCTGCCTAAGCGTTGTCACACACGTGTGACTAGGAGGCAGTCAAAGATGAGTGAAATATTGCAAGATACTTACCTAAATCTCTTTTCATAAAAAGAAAATCAGAGGAAAAGTAATTGCCTCCACTTCCGGATTCAAAATGGCCGCAACAACGTCACTTCCGGTCAGACACGATGACAACACTTCCGGCTCCACAAGATCACCTCACTTCCGGTTCCTGTCTCAACCTGCCAACCATTTCCTGTCCCATAATCCCTCTGTCTATAAAACTGCCATTTTTACATCAGTAAAATGTTTGTTGTTCCCGAACTTTGAATCAGTTTCTTTATTTATAGCCTATATGACGGTCCCCAAACCTTTATCTGTTTTTGTGCAGTATTTTTTCTTCTTCATTGGACTTTCCACAATTGGCGTAGCCGGCAGGATTTTTTTCATCCTTTTTTTTTTCAACATGTCGGAAGAACAGGACCTACACACAGCGAGTACCATCATGGGCGATCTCCAGTCCTTAAAAATACAGATGGGTGAAACTCGGACCCAAATAGCAAAAGCTGAGGCTTGCGCCGCTATAGGAATACGGACGGAGGCCGCTCGGTCACAGCCTATTCAGCTGACTACACTTACAGAGTCTGATGACATCAAGACATATTTTTTTGATTTTTGCACGTCCCGCTAAGCAGAACGCATGACAGAGGTCGGAATGGGCGTACCAACTGGCTCCCTACCTGAAGGGGACAGCGCAGAGGGCCTATTATGACCTAACTGAAGAGCAGACTGCTGATTATGACACTCTAAAACTGGAGGTTTTTAAACGCTATGGCGTATCTCCGGAACAGCAGGTGAGAGAATGGAGGGAGTGGCAGTTCAATCCTGAGAGGCCGTTAAGAACCCAAGGCTTTGAAGCTTGGGGAAAAGTTTGTCGCTCGCTACGGCCAGACATCAACACCTCCCACAAAATGGCCGAGCTGTTAGCATGCGAGACATTCGTTCATGCCCTCCCTGACCATATTGCCCATCAAGTCCGTAAGCATAACTTATGAATATGGATTCCTTAATTAAAATCGCAGAGTGTCACTGGGTGGCCTGTAAATCAGGGCGGTCAGAACGGTTCTCTCGTCGGACCCAACAGGCACGTGGTGCAGCTCCTGAGCCCACCGGACAAGCTCCCGAGCCTGCTGTCCTTAAACGGGACAGACCAGCCGGTCTTCCCCGCTGTTTCAAGTGTGGGGAAATCGGACATCTGTCCCCCAACTGTACATACGAGTCCATTAGTAAGGGAGAAAGGTATTGTGCCACGGTGACTAACCCTTTATCTCAGTTATTATAAATGGCAGGAAGGTAAGGGCAATGTCTCTTTTACTGCAACAGTGGACTAACATAAAAACTAGTCTAAAATGTATTCATGGGGACATTCGGTATTATAGAAAGGCCAGATGTGTGGTAACTTTGAATCACAATCTAACCAGTATGGCCATGGCTGTGTTACCAGATTCCCCTTTTCCAGTCATATTAGGAAGAGATTGGAATAAAATTACCAGCGGTAAAAACATAACTGTACCTAAAAAGCATTTGGGCTTAGTAATGGAGAATACTGCTCTGACTGCCTCCACACCGTGTCCCTCAGTAACACGGACCCATGCGGGTGCCCAATGTGAAGAAATCGATGTCCCATCGTCCTCTGCGGGAGCTAGTACAGTTAATGTAGAGGACGTAGAGGCAGAAGTCCCTCCCATTGAGGTCGAGTGAGACCCAAATCAAGAATTAACCTCTTAATCCTTATTAACACCCTCATCTTTTTAAAGAGAACAATGGAACGATGATTCCTTAAAATTCGCTAGGAATGCAGTAGTATCTACTTAGTGTTATACAATCCTGAATCCCATGCCATTGATGCTGTTCTTTTTAATTAAAAATGAATTATTGTATAGAGTGGCCGAATACCGGGGTGAAGTGTGAGCACTGCTGTTAATTCCGCACACTTTTCGGCGACAAGTGTGTGAGTTGGCACATGCTCATCTTCTAGGAGCCCATTTAGGCTCCGATAAAACATTGGAGAGAATAAAACCTCAATTTTATTGGCCGGAAGTTAATGAGGAGGTCAGGCGATTTTGCACTTCCTGTCCGGAGTGTCAATTTCGTCAGATTCCAAGAAGGACTCAAGCTCCTCTTCTTCCCCTTCCCCTTATTGATATCCCTTTTGAACAAGTTGTAATTGATCTGGTAGGACCCCTAGAACCCTCGTTAAAGGGCTTTAAATATATTCTAGTCCTAGTAGATTATGCCACTCGCTTCCCTGAAGCTGTTCCATTGCGCTCAGCTAATACTAAAAGCATCGCACAGGAATTAGTAGGGATATTCGCTTGTGTTGGGATCCCCAAAGAGGTTTTAATGGACCAAGGGACTCCCTTCACTTCAGAGACGTTCAAGGAAGTAGCAAAATTGCTCAGAATAAAACATCTGAAAACGTCTGTCTACCATCCCCAAACTGATGGGTTGGTAGAACGTTTTAATCAAACTTTGAAACACATGTTATGTTAAGTAGTTAACGAGGATGGAAGAAACTGGGATGAGTTGAGATCTGACATTTCTATTCCTTTCATCCTTCAGACCGAGGCATCGGCCAAAGGATTAGGTGCCGTGCTGAGCCAATGTGTCGATGGTGCTGAACACCCCGTTATGTATCTCAGCCGGAAACTGCTGGACCATGAGACCAAGTATGCTGCAGTGGAGCAAGAAGCCTTGGTGATTAAGTGGGTTATCACGTCATTGAGGTACTACCCATTGGGGAGTGAATTTACTCTGGTGACTGATCATGCCGATTTGCAGTGGATGTCCCTTCATCGTGAGTCTAATCCTCGCATCGCTAGGTGGTTTTTAGATCTTCAACCTTATCATTTTAGTGTCATTTATTGTAAAGTTTCCTTGCAGGCCAACGCAGATGCTCTCTCCCGTGTCCATGACCTCTTGATGCAAGTCGCCCGACCCGATGGGTCTGGGCTGAGGGGGGGGTCATGTCACACACGTGTGATTAGGAGGCAGTCAAAGAGCCTAAAGGTTAGTCAAATATTGTGAGATAGAGGGTTGTCACATGGTACTTACCTAAATCTCTTTTCATTAACAGAAAATCAGAGGAAAAGACCCTCTGTAATGATTCAACAGATTCCAGATTATTTGACAATCATTTTTAACATCTGCCAACCTACCCAAGCTTGTTAATTATATTCCTATCAGAGTCATTTGTATATTAAAAGCAACAGTGGCCCTAGCACTGACCTCCGAGGAACACCACTCTCAACATCACCATTCCCATCTACAGACAACACACTGAACTCCTACTTGTTTTAGTTTAATGCCCAGCCTCTCATGTGGCACCTTATCAAATGCTTTCTGAATGTCAAGATAAATATCATATGCTCCACTTTGTTCATATCAACTTGTTGCTTCCTCTTAGAACTCCAGCATGTTAATAAAACATGACCTCCTTTTTCTGAACCCATGCTGACTGTTCAGTAAAACTCCTGTTCTTGCCATGTGTTGCTAAATCCTTACCTTAATAATTATATCCATTAATTTACCTGTAATGCACATTAAGCTTACTGGCCTATATACTGTAAACAAGGGTGAGCTTTCTTGAAGGCTTTTACTGGACGTACCTTGTTGTAAACTGAAATGTATACAAAGGAAACATAGATATTTACAGATGCATAAGTAAAGAGAATACATAATGATTTACAAACAAAACATAGCAGAAAGTATACATTAAACAATAAAGCTTTAAAAGACACTTAAAAGGCAAGTGATTTCCACAGTCAGATTGTGACAAAGAGAAGCACATAGACAGAGGTTCAAATTGCTGCCTACCACAACTAACCAAACCCATGGGTTTATATACTTTAAAGACAAATTTCAGATGTTACCGAAACAAGAGATAAAGGGGTGCCTACGTGAGACACATGGGGTGCATTGCATTTAAATGTTCATTATGAGGCCTACGTGCTTTACGCGAGTTTCATAGACATTTATAACACCAATGTGAGTGTGGAATGTGACTGACAGGTGTGTTAATAAATGACAAGACAAAGGGGGAGCACAGTTCAACAAATAACAGTAATAGTTAACAACATGTGGGGCAGAACAATAATAATTGAAATTTGTCTGTCCTTTGGAATTTTCCCAGTGGAAAGTGACTTCCTAAAAATGTGTGTCAAGGGTTTATATATGTATTCACTAATCTCCTTAAGAAGATAAATATTACCTGATCCTGGTGATTTGTTTGATTTCATCCCATTTAATCTTAGCAGTACTTCTTCCTCTACAATCTCCAAATCACTCAGCACCTCCTTAGTAGTCTCTTTTACTGCTGAGAGGTTGCCTACTTTTTAACATGTGAAGACCTCATACAGGTTAGACAATGGACTAATTGGAGCAGCAGGAAGAATACAGCCAACAAGAGAGCACCATGCTGTGAGTCATTTGAGGTACCGCAACATAACCAGAAGATGAGAGAACTACCTGAACACCCAGGTTGTATGGTGTGATTTGCTCACTTATTTGCTTTGCTTTCCCTTTTGGCATATTAAGTAATGTTAAAGACTATAATGACTGAGTAAAGTATCTAAACCTGTTGACCTGCTTGCGATGTTGCTTTGTTCTGCTGATCCAGGGACAGATAAATGCATGAACTCCTAGACAGAAAAGTCAAAATAGCAGTTGATCCCAGCTGAAGATGGTCCATTGTCCCAGGGGTGAGTACATTGCAACTGTGGGTTGTTTCTCCTTTCAAACAAGTAAGTGTGGGAGTAAAGAATAAAGCACAAAATTTATATTTTAGGAGAAGTTGTCCCAAAACCTTCCACCTTTCCTTACAACCCCTATTTTTTTCTTTCAAGTGTTTGTAAATGTAAAGCTGAAAAAAATTTTTCATGTCACACATATGTAGTGTATAAGGAGAAAAAAGTGTAAAAAGCTTTTTATTCTTTCAGTCAAACCTGCAAAATGAAGGTTATTCCAGAGTTGTGTTTTGTTATTAAATATTTTCAACATGTTTTTTGTTATAGAGCATAGAATTAATTACATTTGCAAATAACTAAACACAGTCACACCAATTCTATAGTGGTAAACAAAACTCAATTCCAGAATCAGTCTGAGGTCAGTACCTTTGGAGTTTGCATATTCTGCCCTTGTATATGTGAGTTTTTCTCCAGGTATTCCACTTTTCCTCCCATATTTTAAAGACATACAGAATGACCTGGTTGAATTTTGGGTGTGTATTGACACCCCATGTCTTAGTGGGGTACTGCTGTGGATCCTGTGCCGAAGTGATAGACTCCAGTCTCACTGTATCACTATAATTGACTGAACTGGGTTTGAATTTCACTAAAAAGATGAACATGGTGAATTACTCATTTTATTTCAAGTAAATGTTAATGCTATGAAATATTATTGTGCAACAAGACAAGGAAAAAGGTCAAGTTTAGTTTGTGCTGAAAAATGAAATGAGAAAAGCTCATTATGTTTCTATTTGTACTTTTTAGCATAAAAATAGCCTTCATTAGTTTTTTTTGTTATTTTGTTAATTGTAGTTATCTCAATTTCTTTCTAAGGTGGGAGTTACAGTTTAATTTAGTACCTTAATTAGTACTAGTCCCAAATTACTGCCTACTGATGTGTCATACACATTTCTGTTTACATACAGTACCAAAAAGGTGTAGTGAGTGGCTCATCTGTGAGCTGTCAGTATATTTCTAGTTCTGGTGAAAAAAAGCTAACACAAGCAGATATAAAATTCAGCACACTGCTGCATGCATGTCCATTCACAAAAGGGTGATCTATGGCAGGTGAAAGGCAATTGCTAAACAAATAAGGAAAAAGAAACACATTTCAGGTATCAGGAATAAATTATGTGAGACTGGATGATCATTCTATGAACTAATTTTCAATATTCTGTTTTTAGTGTAAAAATGCAACAGTTTTAACTTTTAATTACTTAGAAAGTTACTTAAGGTCATTTACAGGAAAGCCTGGGAATTCTCCATTTACCCAGAGAATATTTGCCTAATAAGAAGGCTATTAGAATCATAGAAGTCATGTTTCTTAGCATAGATGTTTGTTCTTGGTAGCTAATGGCATTTCATTCAACATAATTTTTGTCTGTATATTAACTCTGAGACCACACAGCCCTTGCCAATGAATAAATAATCCAGTTGAAAGAATGAAAACTGAATGTGTTAGGGAGAAATGACTACCTTACCATTGAGCATTAGTAATGATTAACCACATTTGCAGAGGCATCATGCGGATTTTAGTCAACAGTGAAGTGATTAAGTCAAAAGTAGCTAAGGTGCAGTCAATAAAGTTCCTTCTTTAAGTATAATAGCATGAGCCATTTCAAAGTTATTGTTAATTTCATATATGCATTTGCTTAGTTATGATACAATGGTTCGCTCTACATATCACAGAATACGAGACAGATAATGGAAGGTTCTGCCTTGTCTCCTACCAGTTAACTGTAAAATAGGACACAAACAGTGATAAAGAGTTGGAGCACCACCTTGGTAACCCAGTATAATTAAAAGGCTTAAAGCAAAGAAAAACACGCAACAAATGTGGCAACATCTTCACAGACACAAATTCATAATAGAATTTACTCAAGATAGCTGAATTCTGGGTTATGAGTTCGCAAGGCAGGAAGGGGAAGGTCCAGACAAACAGACATGGAAGTGATATCAGAGATGGAGTGGCTGTCAATCTTCTGTTCTGCACATGGATGAGAAGAGAAGGCATTAGTATACAGAGTCAACTCCTGATCCAGTGGGTAATTACTGTCATCAAAAGCTGTTAAGCTGTCTTCCATTCACACACAGACACACATACACGCAAACCTCCATTAGTAACAGCAAAATAGCATTAATAAAATGTTTAAAGTTAAAAATGTGTTTGCACAGTATAGTATTCACATCCATACCATTGAAACTATCTCTATCAAATTGGGTACAGATTCCTCATTTGTACAGGGAAACACTATGGGCTATGTTTCATTCAAAGCTTTAGTTGGTGCCTTCACTCCTGGCAAAGCCAGGTAACCCTGCTAGCACAATGTAAAGCAGAGAAGTTTAGAATTGTAACTTTTTTAATGGAATCATTACATGTGTGTATGTGTGTGGGATTTTTTTTTTCTTTTCACTTTTTTGTGATTTCTTTTTTTTTTATTTCACTAAAGTTTTCAACAAATTTACTTGGACTATAGAGTTTGTTCTTTGGAGCTATTTGCCATGCTAATCTTTTGAATTTCTGCCATCCTGGGTATTGTCTCAATTGGAACATAAACACAAAACAACTGCAAGTATAATAAAAGTGGAATTAAATCTTTAAGAATATCTCCCTGGTCTCCAGAGTTCCAAATAATCACTGCATTTAGTTTAAAGATGTATACAATCTATATCTTATCTCAGGAAAACATTTTATGTCACCTATGCTATGTTAATGTCCCTAAAACCTTTATCTACAATAAGTAGAAGAAAAACAAAAAAGAATGCATAAAAATTAAACAAGTTAAGTCAGGGAACAACAATACTGTTTCTGCAAATTGTATAGACATACATTCATTCTTACATTCCATCTCATCGGAACTGTACTCAGTTGAATTGGAATTCAATTACTCTACAACTGCACAGGATACTAGCACACACTGCACTCACTGCTTTATTTGTGTATCTAAGTTAGGTTAATGAAATATTCTGAACTAGTCCTAAACTAGTTGTTGAAAGTATGTTTTTTTTGTGGTTGTAGGTTTAATGCATAGTTCAGAGTTGTTTTCTGCTTCTGCTTTCCACTGCATAAAGTTAGAAATATATATGCTATATGTATTTACTGCCTTATATTTTTAAATAAGAGCATTTGCTTTAAACCTATTTTGTGAGAACAAAAAAGTACAAGAAAAATGTGATTTCAGCTTACCCTTCAATCACTTAGAGTGCATAATAAAGTTGCTAGTACTAATGATAAAGGGGCTGTACAGTATTGATGGTTTAAATAAAAAGCAAAGATAGTTAAAGTATATTAATCACATCATGATATTTGAAGTTTTTTTTGCCTGTTACTTGTGGAAGACAGGAATCTTCCCAAGCCATCTACGAACCCAGAATGATAAAGACTGAGTTAAAAAAAAGACAACTGAATAGCACAAAGCAAGTATCCAAAATGTAAAATTAAGCAGAAGAAAAGCTATATACCCCCAATAGCCTACGCATGTTCTGTCCTCCATAATATATAACAGTGTACCAAATATAATTTATTTACGCTCCATGCTGAGCACATTCTACCTGGGGGAATACTGTCAGTGTATAGTCCTCCATCTTAAACTTGTACAACATCAGGTATTGTTATTGTAGGCTTTCTGTTCTAGCAGTCTAGCACAACTGGAGTAATGGAGTAGGCTTTGGACTTTACATCACAAGGTTGCCTGTTCAGTTCCTTTTTCCACTGGTTAATCCTGAACAGTTAAGTCACTCACTTAACTCACCTGTGCTTCCACTGTAAAAGATATATTTAAACAGCTGCAACATATCCTAAAATAAGAATAATAAAATGGTCATTGTTTATTTCATTACTGTGAGATAAGAGTTGTGGGAAACGTTCTAGCTTTCCATGCTGTTATTGTATTGTTTTTAATTATTAATTTGTGATTCATTGATCCATGTATCTGTGGTGGGCTGGCACCCTGCCCGGGGTGTGTTCCTGCCTTGCGCTCTGTGTTGTCTGGGATTGGCCCCAGCAGACCCCCGTGACCCCCGTTGGGATATAGCGGGTTGGATAATGGATGGATGATCCATGTATACAGATGCAAATGTTTTAAACAGATGTAGACCATAGTCTGCCACTTGAAGAAACGCATGTGTTAATTTATGAAGGTAGGCATTTACTTTATGAATATTTAATTTATTTTCCAAAGGCTTGGAGTATTTTTGAATATGTTCTTAAAATGTTCTGATAGTGGTCATTATGAACAAGATATAAAAGTTGGTATTGTGGCTTAAAAACAGACATAAGTTTCATACTTGAAATAATCTACTTGTATATTTTATAATAATGTAAGTGTTTGGACTCAAGTATTAGTATCAGAGAGTAATTAATCAAGTGAGTGACTGCTGAAACAGTGACATGAATGCAAATGGAAACTCAAGAGACAGAACCATAATGACTTCAATTATAACTGAAACATTACAATGTCATCCTTCAGAGCTCTAATTTGAAAAATAATTTAGCCATAAAGATTTTTCTTCATTGCTGGTTAGAAATGCAACAATTGCAGTAATTTTCCAAAATTAATTGTATATGTTATTGCATTATTACAACTTTTGCATTACACCAGTTGTACTTTATCAAAAGAGAAATGTGTGTGTTGTGCATTATAATGATTACTGATGAAATACAAATAGTAAATACAAAATGGATTAATACATCTAAACAAGTCCTATTTTTAAGATTAATTGTTCATTTTACTTTATAAGAAATGCAATAAATAACAATCAGTAGCATACTGAAAACGGAATGGAACATCCCTTTTATTCCATATTCCCATATTTTTGAGTAAAACACACCAGTAAGCATGTAACCAAGCTACATACAGTATGAGAAAAGGTTCAGTATATGTGGATGTGTTTATATGTGTGTGTATACTACCAGTATGTATATAGTATTTTTATGATATAGTCCCTTTTCCTATTATTGTATATGCGCACATGTATTGATTTGGACACTGCAAAAAAAAAGTACAGTCCCTTACGGAAGAGACCCCTTAATTTGGTAAGCGTAAGCCACCACTGTGAGACTGAAAAGAGGAGAGCACTCAAGCAGCCATCCTAAAGGAAAGAAAAGTGGAATTCAACAGAAAAATCCTACAGGAAATAAAGTGAAGAAGGTTGCAATTTGAAAGAACCTTCTGACATCTGATGGATAGGGTCACATGCATCATGGAGGAGAGCTTCGGAAATCAATCTGTTTCATTTGTATGTTTCATAAGAACTTTTTACACCGAAAGAGTTTGATTATGGAATGTGGGCCGGCCAGCATTCCTAAGGGTAAGGAATTATTGGGACAGGACAAGGTACAAAACAAACATAGACTATCTTGTGTTTTAACTGAGGTGACGTTTTGTATTTAATAAGTGTTGTATCTGTTTGTAGGAATGTGTGTCAATATGATTGATCTTACATAAACTTATGAGCTGTGTGTTTAATAAGTGAAAACTGGGACTGGAAGGGCTTTCCAAATAATAACTATTTTGACTGTGCATATTGTTAGGAGACTTGAGTGAGCCACAACAAACAAAATGGAAAAAAAATGGTTACAAGCAATTGCAAACACCAATTGCAAAAGAAAAATGTATTCACCCCTCTTCACATGCTATCAGGGAGAATTAAACACATGCAATTTAACAGGAAATTATGCTGAATTCAGCAATGACTATTAATGATGATCTCTTTTTCTCTCTCATATTTCAGTGGATGCAGCTAAAAAGTTATTAATTGTTGTTGCTCAGGCCTAAAGAGTGTCAAAAAAGATGGGTCCATTTTCTTCTTTTCAGTTATTTTGATGTCTGGGTTTAAGTTTGAAGTTTCTCCCCCTAAAAGTGAGAAACAGTTTAGCAGGTTAGGGAATGCAGCATGAAGATCCATGGAAGAGCTGGATAAATCCAAAGGAAAAGAAGAAAGGTTCCAGATCATACTGACAGACAAAACTGATAAAAAGAATCTAAGGAAAGTATTATTGTATTGCACCAACCTGGAATATGTGAGAGGAATGGAATCTTTATGCCGATTGTTGGCACTATTCCCAGCTCCATGAGCTGTCCCAAAGCCAGGGTCCACATCCGAAGCTCAGTGGTAGATATGATTACAGGTCAACGGGCTTTACCTGCCGGGACAGGCAATCAAAATGCTCTTCTAAGTGCTGCGTCTGCACCCCTTTCCAATGCTTCCCAAGCTGCTTACTGAGCTGCTTTTTGTATATAGCTTCTCCGGGTCTCTGCAACTTGAAGAGTATGTCTGTCTCTGTTCCAGACGCTGGTGTCACTACATTGCCCCTTTCTTTTAAGTTCTTGTGTCTGAGGATACCACAAATTCTATCCACCGGTACATTCAAGAGGCCCAAGGTAATCTAATCTGTCCTGCCAGAAGCATGCCATTATAAGCATGATTGACGGTTCCACCAGTGTTAGTGTTACAACACGTCGTCCACTTTGTTAGTCTAATTTTTAAATCAGCCTCCTTATGCTAATTGATGGTGATTGGCCCTAAAAAGGACTGTTCTCATCTTCAGTGCTACTTCCATCACACCACTCATATGTGTTGTGGTAACACACATTTCCAGCTGCTTTGTTCCTTTGTCAGCTCATACACATCACCCTATTCTACCTCATTCCACTCACCTGGGGTCAGAGGCAATCGATATGCCATAATGTCCACTGGCTCCATGTGTGAACCCAAGGCCAGGGTCGACATCTGAGGCTCGAAGGCGACTACGCATCCAGGCCAATAGGCTTTAGCAGCAGAATAAGGCAATCAAAGTGTTCTTCTTAGGGCCAGCTTGCATCGCCCCACTCTCTAACAGAACATGCAAAAGTCAAGTGTCACGGCTCAAAAACCAATTATGTATTGAGGTTATATAGCACATAGTGAAAGGCTACAATCTTTTTTGTTTTATTATTGGATTTATTTTATTTATTATGTGCATACCCAATTTCAACATTGAATTCAAAACCAGAAGAACGGCTGACTTCTCCCATTTGCGGCAAATAAAACAAACTCATCATGAGATGAACAACATTTCGATACTGATATTTTAGTGTACTGTGGATGGCTACAATCATTTTGTATTATTTTAAATATTAATTTTGTACCCTAATTTGTTTTCTATACGAAGATCAAATTTGGAACAATTACTATCCTTCTTTTTCTCACAGTACTACTTTCTTACAAACTTATGTTGAATGTTGTGTTCATATTCTGTGCATGTTTCTTACTTTGTGAACAACATTCTGTTTTGCAATTCAGGGCTGTCTCTCTGCTATGTTTTCTTGATCAGTCTGGGTGGGTTTTTTTCACCTAATCTATGGTATGAATATAGACCACCAATAATGCATATTCAGCAGACAGACAGCACTTCTCCGCACATTGTTAGCTTTTCTTGAAAGAGATTAGTAACAACTTAACTGTTTTAGCAAGTTTATTTTGCCTTTCAGAGAATCTAAATCTAGCATATGTTGCCACAGTATGTTCACCATGAAGAACACACTTCAGTAATCAAAAATCTTTGCCACAAAGGCCAAGTATGTGTTTTCACAAGATTTCTGAATATTTAGAGGACCACGGTTTTCAATTTTTGTACTTTTGAAGCAATTTAGAATCTGAATATGATCCTGCTCCATGTATTGGTATGTGTATTATTGTAGCTGTAGACTGAATCACCAAAGTTCCTAGTTTTAGCCTCAGTATGCAAAGAGTTAATTAAGTATTAACTTCATTTATTGCATTTCATTTTCTGTAAGTATATGGATGGGGGGACTTTGAATTAAGCAAAAAATTTAATAGGTAGTTGGCAGTGCCTCAGCAAATTAACATACTGTTAAAAAGTAATAGCAACTTAACTTTGTCATCACAATCAGATTTATCCAATTTTCCATGACATACTAAATGAAATTTCTTATCTAGCAAAAGTATGTGAAGCTTTCTTTATGCCTCAGTCAAGTTTATCTGGGTAGGCCCTCTGACCCTGTAGTGTTCCTGTGGTACATTTGCTAATGTGTGCACATGTTCAGCCTAAACTATCCATGTTCACCTGGGCTTGAAGGCTAGAGTCCTTTTAATAGATCCACTGATTGATTTTTTTTGGGATGCAATTTAAAGGGTGCATGAACTTGCACATCTCGCAGTTTTGGAGAAGTAATTATTATGAATAACCTCAATTACTTATGTACAATATGATTCAGTACTTTGATAACTGAAAAAATATTGGAATTTATACTTTTGGTGTTGCATACTCAATGTTTATGTTGATTGTCTTAATACTGTCTTTTGGAGGTTGAACTTTATAAAAAAAATAATATGTCGATAGATCTTTATTTTGTTTGATTTTTTTATGGAATTATCTAGTTGACATTTTATCATTGCTGGTGTTTGTATCCTAATGTATTGTTTAAAGCAATGTCTCTCCATCACTTCCTTACATTAAGTTTACTGGATGCCATCTCCTTTTTCGGCTGCACTAATGCTAATGTTACTCTGATGCCACTATGGCTCCTCCCATGGATCTCCAATGATCTTTCCACTGCTGCATCACCTGAGTGCACATTCATACCACCAGCTTCACCTCACTCCACTCACTTGGGATCATAGGCAAACATATTTGCACTCACTTTTATCTACTCTGTGACTTGTTTCAAGCCAAGATCCTTTACGAGACTCACCAGCAAAGTTAAAGGAACACTTTGAAAACACATCAGATTTCAATGGGAAAAAAATCATGCTGGATATCTATACTGATATAGACTGGGTAATGTGTTAGAAATGAAAGGATACCACATCATTTAATGGAAATGAAAATTATCAACCTACAGAGGGAAGAATTCAAACACACGGCAAAAATCAAAGTGAAAAAATGATGCGGCATGCCAGTCCATTTTGCCGAAATTTCATTGCAGCAACTCAGAATCATACTCAGTAGTTTGTATGGCCCACACATGCTTGTTTGCATGGCTGACAACGTTGGGGCATGCTCCTAATGAGAAGACAGATAGTGTCCTGGGGTATCTCCTCCCAGATCTAGACCAGGGCATCACTGAACTTCTGGACAGCCTGAGGTGCAACCTAACGTTGTCGGAGTCCATAATGAAAGTCCTTGCAGAAATGGGTAGAACATACAAATGCCATACATTCAGTGGTCACACAGGAATTGAAATCAGCTTCCTGCAACTATAGCCTGAAATGATTGTAATTTAATATTAACATTGTGATGCCCGGTGCCTGCAGCTTTGGACACAACCTTCAATTCCAAGACATTGATAGTCGTGACTGAGAAGGGACCAGGGCGATTGAGCAGACTTGCAAGATTTTTTTAGTGTAAACTAAAGTTTTATTAAAACAATGAGAAAAGTGTTCAAAATGTGCAAACAGTGCATTTGAGTAAGTCAATAAATAATCCCATAAAATCTGTAAAATTGTGCCATAAAACAGTGTCTTCAAGTGTTTAATAAAGACAAAAATCTAAATAAATACATTTGAAATGATCTGGATCACGCGGAGGTAACCCCCCTTTCCCCCCACTCTATTCTTGTCAGGAAATTGGGATCTCAAAACCACAGCCCATCCCATACTGGTCCACCATGCAAACCTTAAATGTCTCCTTTGCTACTTTGCCCTTCTTTGGATGCCACTATGTTTCGCTCCTCTTGCCTTCTGAACATTCTAGGTTTTCTCTCTCTTGCTTGTCCCATTCTCTTCTTCAGATAACTCTCCGATAAGTGATCGCTATTCTCTCCTCTTATTACCCTCTCAGATATTCTTCCTTTAGTAGTCCTGCCTCTTTTATTATGCTTGTCTCAACATTCAGCTGGCGGCTGCCGATTACTGCGCCAATCGGTAATGATCTAATTAACTGTGTGTTTCACCACAGCATGAGACAAACCTAGAGGTTGAGCTAAAAATCATTAAAATTACTAATAATGCAATCCATTAAAACACCCCCTTGGACTCATCTACCATAACAATATGTAATATTAATAAGATGTTAAAGGGGGATTCCCTTTTGAGTTTTTACCGATTAAACCATTTAGATTTTAAGATGGCATGGAATTTCTCCTTTTTTAGCATACATTAAACTAATTTAACTAAATTAATCAGTTATTTTATGTTTTATTATATTATTCATAGTTTTTGAACCAAATGATGCATGTTGTTCCGGTGCTTGTGTGGGTTTCCTCGGGACACTCAATTTGCTTGACACTCTAAAGTTGTTAATATTAGATTAGGTCCTGATTTCCTATGACCTTGGAATAATATAAATGAACTTAATTCCATTTATGTCATCTGTATAATAAAAAACCCTTTTATTTCCTGATTATAAAGCTGAAGATTCTCCCAGTTATTAAATTGTTAGTTCATGAAGGGTTTACAGTTAGATCATAGATCAAAGAATTAGAAAAATCTGTCTTTGCAGAAGAGAGCATTCTCTTTGGGCACAATTACTGCTAAGTTAGCCTTAGTCCCTTGTTGGAAATCCTCTAATTCTTTATTTCTTCATTTTTAACATTATGCTATTAACTTATGAATTAACTTCAGGAAGAATTAACATTACTGCTAACTCCAAAAATTCTAATTGGCAAATTGTTAGTCCTGTGTGCAATTATACTTTGTGAATACTAGAGAACAAAGACAAAACATTTTTGGGGATCCATCACGATTATTGTAGTCAAAAAAGAGTAGTCACAATGGACTGTGTCCAAAATGGGACTGAAGCAAAAGGGTAGAGGTTGGGTTTTTATAGGCAGTGAAAAAGGAAGAGCCACTACAAAAAGTCACACGTCACTAAAAAAAAAAAATCAGTTTTATGCTAAGGATTACCTGTTATAGTTTATTTAGCATAGCAAGGCATTCTAACTGGTAATAAAAGCTGCTATTTCAATGAAAGGATATTTATAAAGTAAAAGCAGTAAAATAACCTTATAATAACAGCAATTTGTATGTCAAAGCTATTCATAGACTTTTTTTTAACATTTGCAGGCTACATCAGTACCCTACCAGCCTGTAGGAATAACGCTGGTTATATGTTTAGACCAAAGTCTTTATCTAATGTGAAAAATTGCAGCTGTAGCCAAAGGTGTAATTTTCTGAAAAGATAGACTTCCCATAAGACACAATAATTTATTTTTCAGGCAATTATTTCTTCAGATCTGACTGAGACCAAACTTAAAAACGAAACAAGTCCCAACATCAGGGAATATGCATTAAGAAAATCTGTCATCCTAAAAGTGGGACCTATATTTTACATGTATTCTTCTTGCCAAATCATGTAATCTGAGGGTGAATCCACTTTTGATAAAGTAACATAACATTTTCAGATCTGCTTAATCCAAACTTAGGGTCATGATGGCTGATGGAACGTACTTGCTGAGAAATTTCATATCCTCCAAAAGAAAAAAAAAAATAAACAGTTTTTAAAATGGCTAAAGGAGCACATATTTCTAAGTCTGATCTACAGTATACCAAATCACTTAGCTTTTCACAACATATCGAAATTGTATGTGTACAATGTGTGCATGTATGGTTTTCATAAATGAAGAATTATGTTTATTTTTTCTACATTATTTACTTACAATTGTTTCCTAATTAAGCAATTCTTTTTTTTTCTTCATTTCATTCCAATATAAGATCACAGGGAGCAGTGCAGGTGAAGCCCATTGTGGCTGTATCCTGGACATCAAAGTCTACAGTTGATCATACAGTAGGCTAATATAAACTTAGGTGAAGCTCGTGTATTAGATATTAACACTGGAATCCCTGAAGCCTAAGAACAACTTGTTATCCAGGGCCGCCTTTAATTCCCTCACACCTCCTCGTCAAAATCTTTTGTTTTGCAAATGTGTCAATCTGCACCAGCCTGGTATCCCATCCCTCATCAACGCAGCTTTAGTTGTACACAAAGTTCTCTCAGCTCACATCTGTTTATCTGGGTGTGAGGTGCCTTGAATTGTATTGGGTAAATAATATATCATTATTTGGAATACATACATTTCATGTGTGTTCCATGTCTAAAACAATCTGGGTAAATGTAGGATGGCAGGAAATGTGAGGCAAGACATGTTGAACACATACAGAAATGTTTTTCATGTTCTACTAATATTTGGCAAAATGTTGACATGAATGTGAGAAGACACAAGTCCAAATATCAAATAAACACTTTCACAAAAGACACAGATATAAACAGAATTTAACCAAAGTAAAGGAAATTGGGATACAGTACCATACACACACACATGCACACACACACACATATGTCTGCATGGCTGGTGCAGAGATAAGAACTGCTGTCTCCAAGTCGAGAGGTTTGGGTTCGATCCCGGGTCTTTCATGTATTAACTGTTTTAAGTAGTGAGTGGCTATTATTATTACTACCAGTAACGGCGCACTGCACGATAATGTGCAGTGAATACACTTGACTTGAGCATTCCTAGTTCTCATCCTCTTTCTTTCAATGTATGTTTATCATTCATTTGCTCAGAGGTTGATGCGCTTGCTGCTTCCTGTATAGCTCTTCTTTTCTCCAAGCTAGTGGCCCACTGCTTCTCTTCGTCCGTCGGCATTTCAGGTTAAAACTGATTAAGAAAGTTTTTGTGTTGCAATTACTTGGTAAGTTTTTCTTAATTTTTCACTTCAATCTGCCTCAAGAATGATTTAAGATATGAAGAGGTAGGGGAAGTGACCGAGAAGGATGTAGGGAATGAGAACGGTGCATGTACGCATGTGTTGCACGCCTGCTCTGCTGCACGCCTGCTCTGCTGCACGCTGCCAGGAGTTGATTCTACAATAAAATAAAATAAAAATAAAAAGAGTAATAAAAATCATCACCCCGAAAGCGGATAGTAGGCGTCATGTAGTATATGTGTACCAAATTTCAGATCAATTGGTGAAACTGTTTGTGAGCTACAGGTGATTTAAAATCCTGGACAGACAAAAGAACAGCCACGGTAGCGTATTATATAAGAAGATTATAGAATAAAAACATACATTTGATTTATTTGAGTTTGCAACAGCCGGTGTAAATTTATGGTACTTGTAAAAGTTAGCATTTTGTTTTATTATTCGTTTTTATTTCTCTCAGTCACGTTCACTCTCCCCCTGATCTGACACTGTTAGTTTTCAAATAAAGATGTGCTATAACAGAGGTGAACTCAGATGAGGGTGAGGGTTCTACATCGGAGAAACAGAACAGAAGCCCTCCCCGCAAGAAACGTCCAGTCACACATAAGAACAATGCAGCTGCACCAGGCGTAAAGGCGAAAGATGGCACTTATGGAGCATGAACACCATACACCCAGTGGCTGAAAGGAAATTCAAGACAGATCTCAAGGTAACTAAGCACTATAATGCTGACCAATTGATATATTTCAGGTTTAAAGGTTATTTTAATATTTCTATTTACTAGTTTCCTAACCTTTATTGTAGAAAATAGAAAATATTTATAAATAAGTCTGATTATCAAACTTTTAATTTTGACCACACCTGTTTATTTTTTGTTGGATATTAGAAAGATTAAGCACAGGCTCAAGTAACTCTAAGACACATAAACATTAGTATTTCAATACCAGGGATGACAGCCCTGCAAACATTATGGTTTAAGTGGGAGCACTATTTATAGACAATACAGCTTTGCACGACTTGGCACTGCTTGATGCCAATTAGTAAATTGTTTGCATGGAATACTAATGATTAAATCCCAGTGGTCTTCAGCTATCATCCTGTGATCACAAAAATATTAAATATTTAAAAAAAAAAATGTAATACTTATTAAGATTAGTCATATTTTGCAGAAAAAAAATTAAGTACTGCAGTTTTTCTTTTTATTTTATATTGGAATAAGGACTTAAAGAAAGAATTGAATTGATGATATATTTAAGGTTAATTATCATTTTTTGCAATTGTTCAACTAATCAGTTTGATTGGCATATAATTTAATGAACTCATTATACCTGCCCTACCCACATAATTTAGATGCAAAAGGTAAAAAATTAAATAGACGTATTCATTGGAAACTTGAATGTGATAGTGAAGTAGTTGCCAGAAGGGTGGGTATGAGTGTATCATGGGCAGTATTCCCCCTGTGGTTTTCATGAAGAACATTGTTACCAAGTATAGAGAATTATGGTCCTCTCAAAAACATTTTGCATGTAGGTAAGAGAGTATGTTTAGATCTGGGCAAGTAAAAGAAATGTAAGATTGATACCACCAGTTAATTTTTAAACAGATCCTCTAAGTAAGAATTAGATTTTTCCAATTTCAAATAGTATATAACATCATTTACCCAATGAATTAAAATAGGAGAGTTAGGACTCTTCCAGTTGAGCAAGATAAGTCTACATGCTAATAGTGAAGTAAAGGCAATTACAGTTGTTTATGGATTATGAGTGATTTTGACACCAAGGCTGTCTGAAAGGCATTGAAAGATTTTGGTCCAGAATGATGTTAATTTGGTGAATGCCCAAAACATGTGGCCCAATGAGGCTCAGACTTGATTGTGACGTTTGCAGGTTGGATCTTACCCTGAAAACATTTTGGACAATTTTAAATGAGACAGATGTGATCGTTAAAAGATTTTAAGTTGAATAATTGTATGCTTTGCACATATGAAGCTAGAGTGAATTCTGTGCATGCTGCTTTCCACTCCTTTTCTGAAATGTTGAGTGAGAGATCCTTTTTTCAATGTACTCTTGGATCTTTGAAAGGGAGGGACTTTACATTTTTTTATATATTACAGAAATGCTGTTTGAGTCCTCAAGACTAATCAATATTTCTTCCAGAATAGAAGTAGGTGGGAGGTGGGGAAAATTGGGCAGATTTTGTTTAGCAAAGTTTCTAATTTGGAGGTAGTGAAAGAATTGTATATGGAAAGTTCAATTTGGAGTGTAATTGTTTGTAGGATGTGAAGACATTATTTGTGTATAGATCTCTAAGTGATTTAATCCCGTATGTTTTCCAAACATTAAAAACTGCATACATTTGCGAGGGTGGAAAAAGGTGGTTATTGTGCAATGGTGCCACAGATAAAAGCTTCTCTGTCTTGAAGTACTTCCTATATTGGTTCCATATTCTGAGTGAATGAAGCATTGTTAGTATATTGGCAATGACTTCTACTTATTGGGGTACAAAGCAAGGAATATAAAGAAGTACTGAAGGATTTTATTTCTGTTGCAGACCAAATCTGTATATTTTCATCTATTTGTGTCAATGTCCAGGTCTTTGTAGCTTGTACATTTGCCACCCAGTAATAAAATTGAAAGGTAGAGCCATGCCACCTTCTGCCTTAGGTAATGGTAAGGTCACCCTTTGGATTCGTGGATGTTTTGAATTCTAAATGAATGAGGTTATGATTGAATCTAACTTCTTAACAAATGATTTATTAATGTATATTGGAATGCTTTGAAATAGAAAAAGTAGCTTAGGAAGGATATTCATCTTGACCGTGTTAATTCTTCCAGCGAAAGTGAGATGAAGGGTAGACCATCTATGCAAGTCTTGCTTAAGTTTTCCTATGCAGACAGTAAAATTTTGTTGATAAGATCTTTATGTTTACTTGTGATGTTTACCCCTAGGTATTTAAACTGATCTATGATGATAAAAGGGAAGGTGTCCAATGTAATATTATGTGCTACAGAGTTTGGGAGCTGGAAAGAGCAAACTTTTATTCAACTTACACCATACTTAATTAATTATACCATTAAATATTTACATGTGTTTACTTTCACGATTAATAAAGCTTAACAATTAAGACTTTTACTACACGGTATCAAGCAAAATGTCTCACTCACTGCATGTCTCACTGATACTGCAGCTAGGTTAAGGAACCAATTCCAGCTAAACCTGCCAAAGACGAACCTTTTTATCCCAGGTTGTCCATTTATTTAGTACCCCATCTCTGTTCAGGTTGTTTCGTTATCACTAAAACCTTCTAAGTTGGTACAAAACTTCGAGGTGGTTATTGATGACCAGCTGCCCTTCAAGAACAGTCTTGCAGATTCACTCTACAAAACCTGCAAGATCTGATAGAGTATGCAGCTCAGCTCCTTGTCTGTGCTCTGGTCTTGTCACTGTCAGAAAGGTCTCTGCTGGTAAAAGCACCAGCCTGTGTCACCAAACCACTGCAGCCCACATCTGGTGTTCGTCCAGCCGAGGAAGACACATGTTACACTTGTCTTCAGATCACTACGTTGTCTTCCTATAATGGCACATATTAAGTTCAAATCCTTGATACTTGCCTACAGAGTTGTCAGTGGCTCTGCACCTATATATATATGGGGACACTTGTGAGGTCCTGTACTGTTTCTTGACCATTCAGATCTGCTGATGAACTCCATCTGGTGATGCAAACTTTCAGTGGTATCAAATCTCAATGTTGAATGTGTTGATTGTCATTGTACTGTATATTGAAGTGTATATTAGTGAAAAAGTGGATTCAGGCATTGTAGGTTTTCTTGTATAAATACTGACTTGATGTAATAGTATGCTAAATCCTTAATAAATATTATGGAGATAAGAGAAGCACTGATGGTTCAAGAATTGACACTGAATTGTTATAAATACCCCCCAATCTGTTGCCTTCACTTTTTTTAATTTGATCTTCAGATATCTCTAGTTCCATCCTACTAAAGGTCACTTTTAAAATCAGTCAGGTCAGACAGCGAAATCCAAATGTCCCTCAAAATGTGTGTGACATCAGAATGAGTAAAGTTTATTATTATTATTAATAGCAATCTTTCAATGCCTGGAATGGTAATGTTTCTTTACAGCTGGGCTGTAAGCCACACATTTACCAGTTCCATCAACACTTCTGGCTTTGATCTTGTTGCTTAACTTGCCATTGCATCATTTTACAAATGTGTAAACATTATTTTGCATCTGCTAAGTTAAGTCGCTGGAAAATGTATCCAAATGAAGATCATGAACATTCAGTCAGCAGTGAGCAGAGGTCCTAATCTCAGTCTAAGTCTATTCCCTACCAGGTGTAGAATTAAGCATGCATACCCTTCAATTGACACACACATTAGGGCAATTTACTCAGTTTAATAAACCTGACACCATGCTGTTTAGTCCCTATAGAAAATTCTCAGTGGAAATGATGGAAAAAACATGTCATCTCCTCAAGAAGGTTTTTTATTAAAAGCTTTGCAAATCAGATGTTTAAATTAATAAAGCTGGTATGTTTTCTAGTACCCTTTGAACTGATAAGCTACGTGAGCACAATGCTTCAAAAATGCTCTTTTATTTTCAGACCAAGTGACTGGAGAATTAAAACGGTAGACATGTAGACCTAATGAAATATAACAGAAAGGATCTCTGGGGAATAAGAACAATGCGGTAGATCCAAGAAAAAGGCATTATGAGGGAAATGCTGCTGTACTTCTAAAAAATTAAAGCTTCTTGGATATTAAAAGAAATATCAAAAAGTTGATTATTTTTATTCAGAGGCAAAGGTGGTTTAGCAACTAGTGAAAATATTCTATTTTGTTTATTAATATACTACTCATTTTTCATTTTTGTTACAAGCATACAGTATACAGTAAAATACAGAATGGCACTAAAAATTATGTATCAATGTTTTTTTATTAACTGCTTAAAATCATATAAACATTAATGTACAAATGGATTTTTCCTTAGATAAATGATGCTATAATGATGTAATAAAGTTAAAGGCCAAATGTTTATGCACTATTTAATAACGTAGATGATTATCTATAAATATGTTGATGATGATGATGATGATAATGATGATTATTATTATTATAACACAAAGTTATATTTTTATTAAGGGCAAGAATGTGTTATATAGTCAATATTGTACAATTCAAAAATAAACATTACAAAAGGAGGTGAAACATTCTCTTTTCAATTATCAAGTTGCAGTCACTAACAATAAATAAAAAATAACAATCATAATGTGGCTAATAGTTTCCCTATGGTGCACCGCAGCCTACTCTAATGAGCATGTTTTCCCCCAGGTTGAGACTTTCACACATACAACCTGGTAATCCCGAGGTAACATTCCCAGGAATGTAACTGAGATGAACTCACTGACACATATCAGGGAAAACACAGCAATCTTTTTGTCAAAAAAGAAAATGCATTGCTTAGCAGCAAATCTTATGTGTTGCATTGTTCTATTTATTTATTTAGTTATTTACTTAACTTACAATTTATTGGAATACAGACAAAACAGAAGCATTTAAAGCAGCTAAGAGAAAATGCAAAGCTATCATCAAACTGAACTACAAATTAAGCTGTAAAACTATTTTAGAAACAACTTATAACTGTGGCATACAATATTTAACAAGGTATTCAGCAAATCACAGACAAGTAAAGCAAAATCAGCTGCTTTTTATTTTGTAACTATTTATGCCCAATTTAACACCTTCTATGGTCCAGGAGACCAGGTTCTTGTGCTCTTTATTGATAGAATGAGCCTCTAATGGGAGTGAACACTCACAAAACTGCAAGCCAGACACCATTAATGTTGATGAACTCAGAGCAAGTGTTGATCAACTAGCAGTTATCTTTGGTGACATTTCAATACATCATTGGTTACAGTTTCTGAACAAAACCCATAGTACTTGCATCAGCTTCAACAGACTCACAGAAGACACAATTTCCACCCTCGCAACATTAAACTATCTTGGCAAAAGGAACACTTACATGAGAATGCTGTTTGCAGACTTTAGTCATGTCAGTGAACACAATCACCCTCCTGAAGTCAGTAGCAGGGCCTTTACTATGAATACCATTCTGTGTAACAAATTACAGGTCACCTTAGACTGTCAGGACTAAGGAATGCACATATAATGGCCTCAGCTCTGAACCCCAGATCACAGCAGGGCTGTTTTCCCTGTTTACACACTACTGCTGTGTTATTACATAAAACTTACACACTATCATCAGGTTGGCTAATGACACAACAGATGTGCGTCTCATTATCAACAATAACTACGCAATGATGAGAAAACAAAGTAATGTGCACAATGGTGTGTTTTAGTGTGTCTTTGTGAGGAAAACATGCAGGTAGGAGATAAAATATCCTTTGAAATGTTTCCCTCAAGCTAAACAGCTGATTGAAGAATTCAAGAGATATAGCGAGGCCACGTTCCTATTCATATTTAATGGGGCTGATGTAAAAAAGAATAAATACCATTAAGTTTTTAGGACATCAACACCACCTTATCATCTTAGAGAAGCTCACTAGCATCCGGGGTCCTTTCAATACATGCCAGGGCCCAGGACAGCGCTGTTCTATTGGGCCCTGCCTAAGCCTCTCAAAACTATTCTAGCAGAATATTTTCAATGTGTATTTTGTATCAGTTTAAGCCAAATGCAAAAAAGTACTAGGATGTACTGTGTAGCGCAAAACAAATACAAGAAAATATCTTACTCCACTAATTTCTAATTTCACAGTTGGCAAACTCATTAATAACCCCTTAAAATGCACTTAAAATGTAAACTCCCATTTGATGGACAGGATTGCAAGACTGTCCAGTCTTGGTACATTGTTGACCGTAAGTAATTTTTAATCAATTTCAGGTTATTATAATAATTTACTGCTAGTGATGAGCGAAACAAGCAAGTTTTGGTTTGCATATACTAAACACTAAAATCTATTTTGCAGGTGATTTTGCTATTGTAAAATATGAAATTACTTAAAAGTTTTGGTGGGGGTTAAATGTTTTATTAGGATGGAAGGTATGAAATATTTCTTCACTTCTGTGTTTACCTGTGATTTTTTTCTGCTGCTGTGAAAAGCCTGTAATCTGTGCAATGCTGGTAAAAGTAATTCTGTTTCTGTTTCACGCCACTGCAGACCAGTGCGGTACTTTTTGTTTTTTAATTGGACATGCTGCAGATTTTTAACACAAAGACATACTAAAATGTGCATTTGTGCACATTACTGTGATTTCACAACAGGAAAACTTAATACACATCCTTCTCAAGCCGGCCACTACATTTTGAAAGGGGAAGATGTGCACATTTCCAGTGATTTTTTTCCACACTAAAAATATTTTATTGAAATATTAAAGAACAGGCAGATGTGTACAGAATTAATGCATGAAAATACTTCCAGATAGTGACTATAGTGAATGGCACAAGTTATCCTTTTGTTTTGTTATTCAGCTCTCTCCAGTGCTTATTAAGTGTTGTCACTTCTGCTCTCTGGAAAAAATCTTCCTAGACCTTTCCTGAAACATTTTCTCAACTAAATTACACTTGAAATTTTTGACTTCATTATATCTGTACCTCTATTGTTTAAGTAATAAATATGCAAGGGCCTACTGAACTAATCCTGATTGAACTGTACTGCAAATTAATTCAGCCAATCTGTGCTTGTGTTGTTAATTCTTGTTCCCTTGACCCCTTTAAAAAATTGTTCCCTTGTAATTTATAATTTTTTTGAATAATTCTAAATAGGATTTTATTTTATTACATTTATTTGAACTTATTAAAAAACAAATTATTATCAGCAGTGAAGCAACTAGGGCAAGGACAATCAAATTTGGGTAGTGTTAGCAAAATATTCCTGCAGTACAATGGTTTTATTTGTACTTTTCTTCTTCAAGTGATTTTGCACAGCATATTTTTAGACACTGCATGATCAAAAATCTCATTTCCAAATTGTTCCTGTAAAAGCTATGCCAATTTAAAACAATACTATTAATAACTACCCTACACTTATGGCTGGGCATGTCAGAAAAAAGAAAACAATTAACCAGTAGTTAAATCTAATTATGCAGGAATGAACAGCCTGACACTGCGTTGGTTTTCTGATAGCCACACACATCTTTTGTAATGCAAACTAACTGTGGGCCACAGTCACAGCAACCCTTCTTTAATCTAAATTAAAAGTCTGCTAATCGTATTAATGAGCTAACCTCCGTGCAATAGAACTTGCTCTTCTTAACGTCATTATGCATTTATCTGTAGAAACAAAAAAGAAACTACACCACACAGGGACTGGGGAATTAGCATGTACGGTTTAAACAGTAGTTTTACCAGATTATAAAGTTATGAGTTATTTTTTAAAATAATTTTAGGTGGATTCAAAAATAAGCTGTAAATGCCAATTAAAATCTCTATATTTTATAAATAATATTTTTCTCTCTTTTTGTAGTGTTAAGGTAACACAAATCAGCCTACACTTTATAATACCTATGATAGAGCACACTTGGAAGTTTTACTTTTAACTTTATCATTTTATTACTGATCTTAAAACCAACATTGCTTTATTATAAGCTATGTTTTACTCATAACTCATAACATTCTTTATTTAAGGTTAATAAAATAATCTAGGGAGTGCACTATTAATAAAATGGCCTATTGAGATATTGAGTATTTAGATCCCAATGTAGTGCCAGAATTAGTTATTTATGCCATTTATTTTTGTACTATACTTCTAGAGATTTGGCAAACAATATTAAATATTATTTGAAGCTTTTGTTACATTCTTAGTTTATGTGGAGCACAGCATGCCTGAGCTGTCACTGTTTTAGGCTGGGATGGCTTTTTGGAGCATTGCCACTGTTCTGTTACAAAAGGGGGAGACAATGTACTCACAGCCAGTGGTGGAAAGTAATAAATTGCATTTACTTTCTTTATTGTACTTTAATTTATTATATAAAATCTTTTTTAAAGTACTTTTAAATGCAAATATGTTAATTTTTTCTAAAAAGTATATTATTTAGTAACAATCTCACTTTGTTACATTTTCAAAGTGGGTTGTTACAAAGCACAATTGATTTGTTATGTTAAAAATCTGGATTTTGCAGTGGCCAATTAAAACAAAATTACATGCAAACATTTTTGGGATCATAGATCATGATCTGATAGCACAGTGTTTTAGTAAATGACATGGCTATGCATTTTTCTCATCTCCTCTGGCTCAGTAAGTGGCTGCAATTCAGCATATCACTGTGTGATGGTCCTGTGTACTGGTTAAGAACAGATTAGTATGCGATGTAGAGGTTCACCAATTTGGTTACAGTTTTCTCTGTATTTATGTACTTATCCTGTGCCTGCTTGTTTGTGTGATTTTTGTGTGGGTGTGACGGTGCCGGTCAGCTCCACACTATCAGGTTCTTCCAGGAGCCTCTTGAACCCACTACCACCGAAAACGTAACCAAGGCCTAGCAGATAAGGACACACACAAAGAAAGGGGTAGGTGCATAAAGTGAAATAGTGCTTTTTTAAAACAATCCAACAAAACAGTGTTTGAAGTGCAATACAAAAATTAAATAAATAATCCCAAGTCCAAGTGATATTGGAGGTTAACAACAAGTCATAAAGCAATCCAGTAAAACTGAGTTAAACATCATGCAGAAGTCTCCTCTTTAAAATCACAGTCCCCAGGGCTTCCCTTTAAAACTGACGTCCCTCCAGCTTATCCTATTAGGATCTTGCAGCCCAGAAAGACATTGACCAACAGGCGTAGACACCCTTCAGACCTGCTTGTGTCCCCATCACCCATCCTATGGCGATCCAAGAGGTGTCAACAAGCCTCCACTCCTTTAACTCCCACTGCCTCCCGAACTTACATGGAGAGTCCTTCAGTTTATTGTCAGAGAGCAGGAGAAACCTTCAGCATCCTCTTGAGCACTGGCCAAACACTTGATTCCCTGGGGCTCCATTCCTATCTGCCTGCTTCATTTCTGTTGCATTGGATCCCTTATGCTTCTGCCCTTCTCTAACACATCTTTCAACATCCACTGTTTTCTTTCTGTCTCTACTTTTCTCCCACTTCTCTTCCATGCATGCTCCTTTATTCTCTGCTGCCCAATTGAAGTGCCTAACTGATCTGCCCGCCTTGGCACATGCATGCGGTATGGTCAGCCAGTTCCCTGATTAACCACGGAGCAAAATGCTCTAACGCACATCTGAATCTGCTTCGAACCTGCACCATCGTGAGGTACACTTATTTATGTAAAGTTGGCCACATGTTATTAAGCTGTGGACCCACTATTCCACACTGGGTCGGAAAACATCTTTGTCTAGGAAGGACTCCCAAATTCTACAAATCTTCACGTAAGTTGGCATCACAGTAGGACAAAACTTTATGTCACTTTCAAAAGGCTGTTCACTGGGGATTTCATTTCATATCCACACCACTATCATCTTCATATGTGAAACTGTGTTATGAGCCTTTGTCATTTTGTGCTTAGTGTTTCATTGGATTTCTTTTGTATCTCCAATATTAATCATTTTGCTACCATGAATATACACACAAATTTATTATAATTTGAATTTTGTAAAAAGATACATTTCACTAAAGAACTGTGGAACTACACACTTTGTTGCATCTTTGTCTCGGCAACTAGCCTTGCACACATAATTTGCATTTGCAGTGATCATTCTATCTTACATTTCTCACAACTCTTGCATCATATTTAGTACAACAAACTTAGAATGCTGTATAAAAATGGGCCTAAAATGTATTTGTGGATTTTCGCATTCGTGTTAGTCCAGTGCCTCTAAAACTGTCCCTATCACCAGCATGGCAAAATTAAACCCTGCAGGATGCGATGTCCATCGTAGCAAAAACACCAACACTCACTCATACTGGGACAAGTTGGGGTCATCATTTAACTTAACTATATTTTTTGAGATGTTTAAGGAAACTGGACTACTCAGAGAAACTTTGAAAGAATATGGGGATTTGGTGAAATCTGAAACTGGCAAATATTACCTAGAAATTCAATGGGCCAAGAGAGTAAACATTAACACATTACCCGTGTGGTGTTTCAAATGACATTCGTCAGCTCAGTTACAGTTCTGACTGACAACCATAACCTTATTAACAATTCAGGGTTGTCCATGGGAATGACAAACTACCAATTCATAATTATTTTTAACATTATATGTCTATCCATGGGAATGTCATTTAGTATGCATGATAGTTTAGTAAATAACAATGTTGCCTCACAGCTCCAGAAGATCGTGATCGGACAAGGATTTAAACCCATACTTTTGGGGTTTGCATGTTCTGTCCTTGTAGACTTTTCTTTTGGTTTTCTGGTTTTCTAAAAATCCTAAACATGTGTGTGTTTCTCTGTGTGTGTGAGTGTGTACTGAAAATAACTTGCTGCTTTTCATATGGATGGATGTAAATACATATTTTAACCTCTTTAAAAAATACCACTGTTGTCTAAATTGTAATAATCTTGGCATATCTTCTTATCATTTACCACATGCACACAATTCTTAATCTTTACATAATTGTTAGAACTGTAGTGGTCAATTTATATCTCAGAATTAGACAATAATATTTGTTATGCATCAATAGGCAATTATTATATAAAAGATTGTTTTTCTGTCATCATTAGGTTCAAGGATATGCAATAGGCAAAATGAAAGGAATTCATGGAACTGCAACCAATTTTTTAATATTATTTTCAAAACCAGAATTCAGGAAGCTACACTGGACAGGACACCAGTCCCTTCCAATAACTGGGAAAACTAAATTGGCTGAGATAAAATGAACAGTTTAACTAAAAGCAGTTTTTTATGATAAATAACAGATTTTTGCCCTTTGAGGACTAATAGATTTTTATGCTGTTTCACATTTTGCACTTTTATGATAAATAGTTAAACAGGTGTATCAAGTGTTTTGGGTCACTGAAGTTATTACTTTAAGCATACACTCACAAAAATGGTATTACTCATGAAAATGTATTCATGATGAACTCATCTCTGAAAAAAAATCATTCAGTCAAATAAATACTGCACTGTATGTCAGGAGGTTAACTATACTCAGATGTCTGACTGCAATTTTCCGTTAATATTGACTATAAACCTGATTCCAGGCTGTGGGATATGAGCTATGAGGACAGAAATTAAGAGGTGACATGTTAGAAGTATTACTTTGGAGAGAGCACTTTAGTAGGCACACAGGGGTATAGATGGAAGTTGGTTAAGTGTAAATTTTATATTAATGTAAAGCTATTTGTTATTAAGCAGCGTAGTGGACTTTCAGTACAGCAGGAACCATCAAATCTAAACTTGATTATTTTTTTAAAAAGGCTATGCCAAAAATTAATCGATTTTACAGTAAACTGTATATTCTAAAGAAATATTTGTCATATGTTCTTAAATGTCTGTTTTATTTTTGTTTTTCTTTCAAATATTTTATATGAGCTCAGATATATTTCATTTCAAGGGCTTGTTTTTCCCATAATACTTAGCAGAAAAATGCTACTTTTCTGTAAATGTTTTTCTTCTAGTATGTGAGTTAAGGCCCCTAAAATGTTAGGAGGAAGATCTTATTTTGCAAACAGATATAATGAATAGAAAGCTACTCTTCAAAAACACATTCCTATTCCTTTTTGGTTATAATTAGGCAAGCAGATTTAACGTAATACATCATGCACATCTTTCCAAGCACAAACTTTGTGACATCTACAGAGGAGTCCACATGTCTGATAGGAGTGTCCCTATAGGTGTTTATCTCCCTTAAATATACTGTATGTTCTGACTTTGAAACTCAGTTTACTAGGTATCTGCTTTTATTTTACAATTGGAGGCCGCCTTTGGAATTTCATTCACTAACTGCCCTGTTTGGAATTATCCCAGAGGGAAAACACATCCCTAACGATTAATTATTCTAATGGACTGGACTTGTCACATTGTGAGCTCACTGACTAATCTTGCACAATTAGATAGACTCTGTCTTTTGTTGGCAATGGCTAAGGGACATGTTATTCCATATGAAAAAGAAAAAATGTAATTTACCTAATGAAGATTTGCTGGGCTATTGTATAAAATACAGAAACTTTACTTGGTTACAGTTCTGCCTTTTCACAGAGCAAAAACAGACTTCAAATTTTAGATTTCTTGTTTTTTCTAATTACATTTTCATTATTCTAGTCATTGGAGGGTGAGATTTGATATACCAAAATTGGAAAAATAATATTGTATAGATTATCATTTATGTAATGTAATGTAATAATGTTCTCTTATCCAAAACCAGAATAAAGAGATTTAAATGCAAAAAATGTAAAAATGAATTGCTCCTGAAGTCAATGTTATTATTACTCTTTTGATGATAAAACATAACAATGTATTTTAAGTGGTAAGGTAATATTTTTTATTTATTTGAGGAAGAAATTCAGGTTGATCAAAAAGAGAATATTTGTTATTGCAAGTCTTTATGTGTCTATAAATTTTGCTCATATAAGTAAACATGGCTATAGTAGCAGTAACAGTTAACTACTTATTTACATTTTTGATCAACATGCGACATGTCCAGTGCCACGATAAACAAGAATTTATTAAAATGTAAAAAATGTTTATAATAATAAACATAAATTAGTTTATCTGATGCACTCCTTATTCCTCTTTCTGTAAAATTATACTCCCATTTCCTAAATCTTTTTAAGATTACAAAACCTTGCAGAAAAAGTCCAGAATTTTTAATCTTAACTTCCATAGCATGTCCCATCCATTATCCAACCCGCTACATCCCAACTACAGGGTCATGGGGGGTCTGCTGGAGCCAATCCCAGCCAACACAGGGCGCATGGCAGGAAACAAACCCCGGGCAGGGCGCCAGCCCACCGCATCCATAGCATATCAATAGAGCTAAATATGCTTTGCCTGGAATGGTTTGGTGTCTCAACAATTTCTGGAAAAAACATTTTTGATGTGAAAATTCTGCTGAAGCCATACCAGGATTTTCCTATACCTGTACATAGATTTCTCAAACATAAATATTTACTTATGTAATCAATAATATTTGTCCCTCTCTTGCTAAAGTCTAGTGAAACATGTAAATTCTTGCGCCTCTCGCATCACAAAAAAAATTCAAAAGAATGTGATGCAGATGCCTGGTCTGCCTCAATTGGAATCAGACTATTGTAATTCTCTCTGGTATCGTCATCATCTGACAAAATACAGCCATATAGATTTAAACAGTATAAAATAAGTCTTGCAACCAACATCTAGGGCCTCATGTACAAACGGTGCGTATGCACAGAAATGTTGTGTAAGAACGTTTCCACATTCAAATTGCGATGTATAAAACCTAAACTTGGCATAAAGTCACGAACATTTCCACGGTACCTCATACCCTGTTGTTTGCAAGTTCACCGCTTGGTTTTGTAGACTGGCGGAACCCAGCGTCAAAGCAGTGCTGCTGTTCCTGTGTGGTTACCCTTTCTTTCTTAGATCCACATTCCTGACGTGGCTTTATAAATACACTGAAACTAACCGCATATTGTTTATTAGTGTAATGCATCTGATTGTAATTAACCTGTAACAATACAATGGTCCAGGGAATAGCCATAGTATTCCAAATACCATAACTGCTTTAGCGTTGTTACTCTTACTGCACCTTCTTTTTCTTCTTTCAGCTGCTCCCGTTAAGGGTTGCCACAGTGGATCATCTTTTTCCATATTACTCTCACTGCACCACTAAGAGTATTTTTTATCAATGTATCTGAGTGGGGAGTCATAGCAGCAGCTGATCGGAAAGAGAATTATCGGTATACAGCATCAAGCACATGCTGCCTCAGCCACGGCAAAACATTTCAAAGCCTTTCCTGTACGGACCTAGCGGTTCAGAAACAGTTTCATTCCAAGAACTATAAACGCACTCAATCAATTGCTCCTTGTAGAATTTTTGTACTTATAAGTACAAGTACCCCACTGTAAACTTGCACTACAGTTATAATATTGCATAACCTGCGCCACTTTATAAAGTGCGTATTTACATATAATGACAATATCATTTTTAAGATGAAATGCAGCAAAGTACGTTGATTATATTATACAGATAAAACTTTATCTTAAATTAAAATAATCTGTTTTGTTAAAAATTAATCATGTTAGGACACGGTGCCGCAGCGCTAGCAAGTTCACGTATTGTTCCTGCCTCGCGCTGTATATTTGCTGAGGCTGGCGCGACACTGGAAGGATAGACAGATAGAATAATTAAACACGTACTATGAAGATATTTCAATATTTCTTAAAAGTTTTGAAGAATCATCTTTGTAAGTTTACAGATGGCTTAACGTCTATTACAAAGCTGATTGTGTGGCGATTGTGTATTTGCAGAAAGAAAAGTAAGGACAGGAATTGGAGGTTAGTACATTTGAAAGTGACAGTACTGCTACAATAAATGATTTGATCGAAGGTCGCGCTTGGTGCAGCAGCATCTTGTGTGAGACATGAACAATCACTGCGCCATCGTGTACCCATGTTTAATAACATGCTTTTATTCCAATCATCATGAAAATGATATCACGTATACATCTCAGTATTTTAATTATTCAGAGATCTGTAATATCACAAATGTAATGGATTCTGTGACCTGTCGGAGAAAGAGAAGGAACGGAAGCACGTATTGATTCACACACATAGAGCACATAGAAGATCAAATACAAAACAAAGCATTTAACATGCTACTTTAGTTACGATGGGATTTGAGAAACTAGTACACCAAATGATTTTAAAGTGAAGTTTATGATGTTCTACTTTAATGACAAAATAAACTACGTGATTAAAGTGAAAATTTGTAGATTAAAGTTGACATTTCGTGCTTTTTTCCCCACTGTGTGCCTATTTTTTTTGTCTGTACCCTAATAAGCTTTCATATGACACTACAACTTGCCTTTTCACAGCGACTTTGATATGTGACTTCTTTTTTATTTCAGGCACTGTGTGACTTTGTAAACTTGAGCTTTCAAGTTTCTCCAACACGCTATGTCACTCGATCAACTTCCTTTTGTTGATTATGCCACTGTTTAAATCAACAAATAGTATGTTTTTCCTTTACCTCCATTTGGTATTTGCTGAAATTTTTACATTTTCCCCCGTGCGTTTGCCATTGCCTTTTCACAGAATGCTGAGCTTAAGGGCTATTTATATTGATTGCATATTCAAAGAGGCGTAATTCTGGGAGGAATTGGGGCGGGACAGCAGGCGCTGTATTACTTTTCATGCTGACCGGGATTTATGTAGCAGAAGAACGTGGAAGTTAGAGTACACACAAATTCCTGCATCTGGATTTTTCTGTGTGTAAGCACATTTCGGCTTTTGTGCTTACGTCATGTTATAGTGCAAATTCTACACACGCCGTTATGAATGAGGCCCCTGGTCTGTAAAATTTACTGGCACTGAACTGCCTAAACTAAAACACCTTAAGTTTTAAATAAAATGGCACTGAAGTGAAAATGGACAAGTCATAATAACATTAGAACAATCTAGACGAGAATGGGCCATTCAGCCCAACAAAGCTCTCCATTCCTATTCACTTATTACTTCCAAAATAACATCAAGTCTAGTTTTGAAATTCCCTAATGTCCTACTGTCTACCACACTACTTGGTAACTTAACCCAAGTGTCTGTGGTTCTCTATGTAAATAAAAACATTCTAATGTTTGTGAGAAGTTTACCATTAACAAGTTTCCAACTGTGTCCCCATGTTCTTGATGAACTCATTTTAAAATGTCTCGATCCACTGCACTAATTCCCTTCATAATTTTAAACACTTCAATCATGTCACCTCTTAATCTTCTTTTGCTTAAACTGTAAAGGCTCAGCTCTTTTAATCTTTCCTCATAATTCAACTCTGTAGCCCTGGAATCAGCCTAGTCGCTCTTCTCTGGACCTTTTCTAGCACTGCTATGTCCCTTTTGTATCCTGGAGATCAAAACTGCACACAGTACTCCAGATGGGGCCTCACCAGTGCATTATAAAGCTTTAGCATAACCTCCTTGGACTTGTATTCTATGCACTGTGTTATATAACCTAACATTCTGTTAGTCTTCTTAATGGCTTCTGAACACTGTCTGGCAGTTTAGCTTACAGCAATCAGGGTTCCCAGGCAGGCTCCCATGCAAGTTCTGGCTGAGACCAAGTGTGTTTATCTTCTTAGATCAGACAAGATTGGGAGCATTCACACTGGTGTGTGTGTAAGAGAAATGGAAATAATAATAAAGTGCACATACTACATAAAGTGAACAGTGCACTTCTGGTAGTAGAGCTAACAGCCATGCTTCCAGCTGTTTGCTGGCCAGTCGAGATCAGCAGTTAATTAAAAAAATAATTTTCTGCATGCAGACTTATTCTTTCCACTCCCAGATTCTGCAATTCTTTGAAACTGGAAAGTCATACTACTGGCTTCTTTTCACACAAACTGGAAGGAGCACACATAGGCTTCCTTGGTGGCTTCCTCAATGTTAGCACAACATGCAGTTCACATGCAGCCTCAGTTACTTCAAATAACAAACGGAGGCACTATTCAATTTCTTTATTGCTAAATGTAATATGAGTCTAGGATAATTCAAATTTTTATTTTAACAGAGTCATTTCATAGAGTATAAATGCTTTATACTTAAGACTGATACCTATTCCAACAGGATACCAAGTGTAATGTAGGGCCTAAATCTCTGTGCTTTTAATTCCAAGTTCTCACCTCTGACTCTTTGTGTGACTCTGAGCAAGTAACTTATCCTGCCAGTGTGTCAAATTGTAAAATATATAAATGAACATTTGACTTGTAAGTCACATTTCATAGTTGTATCCTTTAAAATATAAAATAATAATAATAATTATGCCAGCATCAGACTCACTGCTTGAATTTCATTAAAATGGCTCATGTGTTTATGGTTAACCATGTCTCTACCTAGCACACCAAACCTACATATTTCATATGAATGGATTGTAATTTTATCTCAATGAAAAAATGAAATCAATAATATACAAAGCATATAGGAACAAAGTAGTTCAAAACTAAATGGAAAAAAAAATGTGAAAAAGAAACTTGACAGGAATATTTTCAAAAAGATTTATGTGACATTATTAACTTTATTTACTGTCATTGATACCTGTAACATTAAGTGCATTTTACAGATGTGAATTTCTTGATGTTCTAAAGTTTATCATTAAACTTGCTGAGAATAGAAAGTCAATGGTGTCCCCATAAAAAATTCAGTGGAAATTCATATTTCCAATATAAAAACAACTTAAAATGAAAAGTTAAACTTGAATAAAGATCCTGTCAGTAAAACCAAATAAACAAATATAAGTTAAAAAAAAAGGTTTGCAGTATTCTTGCTACACAGGTATGAATTAGCAACACTTTCAAAAGAAGATGAGATAATGTAAGAGTTGGAGATAGACGTTTTAAGATATTTAATATATTTTGCTGCATTCTTGAAAGAGCCAGTGATTTACCACTAACATGATTATAGTGCTATAATACATTTGCATTTCTACAATGTTGTGCAAGTCTCTCTGAAACTGTACTACTTGATCAGTAAATTCATTTTCTGAAAGCTGGCTTATCAGAAAGCCACAGTGTAGGAAGCTGGAGCTTATTCTTTCTGTAAGGGGTTGTAAGGCAGGCAAAAAAGGAGCACTGATACATCATAGGGCATGCACATGCACACACTCACTTTTGCTCATGTACATTTTTTTAACAGATAATTAATTAAGTTTCCTTTTACACAACATTTTTTAAAGGATACACTGTTACACTGAGGCTTATGCGTGCATGCTGTTTGCATGGGCCTCAGTTTCCCGCTCATCAATCAGACCACTCCGTGGCGGCAGGGCATAATCCAAGTGACAAGAGGCTGGGAAGAATCTGAGGTACCAAGAAGACATGGAATAGGATTAACCTTGCCATATGCATCTACAACTGCAGGTCTTTGGCAAGGGGGGCTGTGATGAACAATCCAATTGAGGAGAAAAAGAACATCAGGTGTGACATGTTGGGAATCTGCAAAGGATGCCAAAAAAAGAAATTGAATGCAAGATGGAAGGAGGGAGGGGTAGTGGAGAAGGTGCTAGAATAAAACAGTCAGTGGCATGGGGTTCATTGTGAGCAAGGAAAGTTGTCGACGAAACACACCTGAAGAAAGCCATCGGAAAGGAAGAGTGAGACCATCTCAGGGAAATTGTTGGAGATTATGAGTTACTGATGATGAAGTTGAAGGTGTGCTTGAGGAAGGCAAAAGTTGAGAGTCCGAGTCCAGGTATTCTGTTCTCTGCAAGACAACATCTGGAACATGACTTGGAGAGATGCAAGAAGAAGAAGGTCCTTTACAGGATGTAAGTAATGAAATTGAAGAAAAAGGAAGGCATTGTGGTGACAAACAGGAAGGGGTTAGAAGAGGTTTGTCAAACATTCTACACCAATCTTTTCAAGTCATTCATGACTGTTGAACCTCCACTGTTAGAATGTGAACAAGAAAGAGTGCCATTTATTCTGATCGGTGAAGTAGAAAGAGCCCTGAAATTGATGAGCAAAGAAAAGGTGCCAGGAAAAGATTACATCACTTCCAAGTTGATACAGGCCGGCGGACAGAAGCCCTGGAAAATCCTCACTCAGTGCTTCAACTGGCACCTTGAAGAAGGCCAGATACCCTCTAAGTGGAAACAGTCGAAAACCATCTTGCTATACAAGAAGGGAGATTGGGAAGATCTTAAGAACTATTGTCCTATATGCCTTTGTTTCATATGTAAGCTGTTCACTAAGATAATCGGTGAACAGATGTGATGTCATCTAGAAGAAAAGCAATCCAGAGAACAGGCAGGATTCAGGAAGAACTACAGCACGATTGACCATAATTTCACTCTGAACCAGTAGAGTGAGTGAGAAAATACAGGCTGCCACTGTGCATCACGTTTATCTGCAACAAGAAAGTCTTTGACAGTGTTGCAATTAAAGACTGAGGTACCTCAGGAGTTGCAGGGCAATATGTGGACCTCCTTAGGGAGGTGAAGTCCTATTGCACCACAGCAATGTTGTCTTTGTTGTCACCCATATGGGTTCTGGTTGAAAAGGTTCATCAGGCAAAGAGACACCGTCTCTCCTAAGCTCTTCACAGTGTGCAGGACATCAACTGGGACAGAGCCATGTGGATAAGTGACGACTCGCTGACCTGGCGACTGGCTGACCCATCTCCGATTCTCAGATAATATTGTACTTAGAAAGCATTGTGCAACTGCAGACAGTGCTGAATACTCATGGAGGATCAACGGTCAGTTTGAAAATCAACTGTATGAAAGCAAAGTACATGCAGCCAGATGAGGTAGCTCCCAGTCGCATTACTATCATAAACAATAAAATAAAAGAGGTTTCTGACTACATGTATCTCAGACAGGAGGTGACCATGAGTTGGGAAATGGAAAGTATATTTGGCGGGGAATAAGAGCTGGATGGAGGGCGTTCAGCTCGATCAAGGATGTGTTAAAAGTGAAGTTGGACAGGGCCACTCGTGCCAACCTCTTCAACAGCATGGTTTTGCCCATGATTCTATAGTGAAACCTGGGCTACAATGAAGAGGGAAGAGCAATAGCTGATCGCAGTGCAGCAGGACATGAAATGGTCGATGCTTGCAACCTCATTAAGAGATCACATCCGGAATGAGGAGATCAGGGACAGAACTGGAGTGAAAGATGTAATTGCGCAGTATCAGCAAAGCAAACTCAGATGGTTGGGACACGTTACACAGCTAAATGACAATCGGTGGACAAGTGCAGTTGCTGTGTGGTACCCACGTGAACAGAGACGACTACTTGGAAGACCCACACTAAGATGGGAAGTCAAGATACAAAAATAGATGTGACCTACATGGAAAAGGATGGCAAGAGCAAGAAAGGAATGGGCGCAATGCTGGTGTTCAGCGGAGTCAAACTGACACCCGATATTTTGCTCGATCAATGTGACACCAATTATAAAGCACTTTACAACATAAACAAGAGTAGAGCTTAATTTAAAACGATAAAAAAGCTGTTTTGTGAATTTATGCTTTCAAATGTTAACAGAAGATATACTTGAACTCTGGCTAATTAGAATTTTTTCTCCGAACAATTAGGTGGTAATAAAAAGATTAGAGCCTTGAATATACCTCAGACTTTTAATTAATGTATGCTGGGCTTTACTTCACTCTCCAAAGTGGTCAGAGGAATGGCATTGACATTAATTTGATTAAATAAAGAACATAAATATATGGCAGAAGCATTGATTAAATTTCTCTTTATTCTATGTCTGTTTTACTGTAATGTGATTCACAATATACGTAAATAAAATATTTAAAAATATGGAAACAAAAAATGTATTAATGTTTTATTTTGATTCAGGAAAGAAAACAAAACTTTGCATAATGGTACTACCATACATTCTCCTAAAGTGTTAAATTAGTGATTTCTATAACTTCTCAGAAGAGTATACCGTGTCACCAGTGCAGAATCACATACTTCACATGTAATTCTTTAAATCTCAGTAAAATCACACTTTTTGAAAAGGAAAAGCACAGAGCATATTAACTCAGAGCTGGTTCAGATCTTCAGCAAATAAAAAGGTAATTTCTGACTTAACGGCATTGAAATATAATGCAATATGTTACATTTCACCATGAAGCTAAATTTAAGATATAAAAATGTTTTCATTACAACTCCTCCAACAAGCTTCATGTTTAACAGCTCCAGCTGAGTACTGTTGCCATCTATTCTAGACTCTTAGTATCTGCTTATGAAAAAGAAACAGCCCCACAAGAACAAAAGTTAACTGAGCTGGTAAGGCTGTGCAGTAGGGACAGGTGAATGTAGGACAGGAGTTAGATCATATGATGTTCTGAAAGTAAGTGCACGGGCATTGGGACCTCCGTTGGGAAGGGCCAACATAAGATCAGCTAAGTCAGGGCCTCAAACTCCAACCAGTTTCACTCCAACCAGCTGCTTAATTAGGCACGGATTCTTGTCGCTAATTAAACCAGTTCTTTAATTTCATGGCTTGTTGCTGTTCTCGTGATGCATTAGCAGACATTTCCAAAATTGTTGATGTTCTCTTTCTAAGAGCACTGTTAAAATGTTTTGGGGTCCTGAGCAGATTGATATTCCTGAGACCTTCATCTTTCTTTATTTTCAGATACAGTATGATGGACATCTGAGGCCTCATGTATAACGGCGTGCATAGAACTCACACTATAACATGGCATAATCCCGATCAGCATGAAAAGTGCAGTTCTTAAAACAGTGACAAAATAAATATATAATAATATAAAATAACCAATAAATAAACAAGAATAAAGAACTGGGGGTATTTTCTGTACATTGCTTAAATCATCCGAGATCAGTTGCCTCATCTTGGATGAGTTAATGCCAGTGAAACTCATCCGGGATAAGTCGGTGAAAAGCCCATATCTATTGAGTCTAGAAAACATGATCAGCAAGTCTTTGATAGGCTGTAACAAAATGACGAAAGAACAAGCGCATTTTTTTTTCACAAAAGCGGAGCAGGACCTTTTATTCGAAAGATATGAAGAATTTCAATTATTTATTATGCACAAAGAGTAACACTGCATAAGCAGCCCAAACCAGAAAAGACGGCTGGCAAAAAGTGGCCGACAAATTAAACGCTAAGTAGTGTGCATTGTACTTACTGAATGCAGCGTTTAATTTCCTACCTGTCAGATTAATTATTATTTAATATGTCATAATTCCAGATCAAACGTGAGCACAAGGAGAACATTGGAACAGGTTAAAGTGAAATACAAGAATATACTTCAAACTGGTAAATATTGGTATATAACTATTTAAAGAATTATTGACATAAATAATCATATATAATATAAAAAACATTAATTTTAAAGCTAAGAAGGCAAACAAGCAAAAAACAGGTGGAGGTCCATGCGGTCCAGACCTAACCCCTGCAGAAGAGTTGGCTCTCTAGCAAAATGTCCATTGCCCTGTTTCTGAGGGCATTACAGGGAAAAGGTCCTCCTCAGAACCAGTGGCAGGATGCAGTGGTCACTTCATTTCAGGTAAAGGATGGTCATTGCATATATTTGTCCTCAATGTGTGCCATTGGTGTGTTCCATATAGCCCTCTTTTTTTGTTGGGTCAGTTGCAGGGAATGTCATATCCCTAGAACTTGTGTCTGACCAACAAGATTTTGACAAAGGTCAAATATTTGATGAAGACACTGTGTCTGATTATTCATCAGGAGGAGAGGTACATTTTCCAATTAATGTTTGATCAAACTCCACTCTGATCAGTCCCATGTGCCCCAATCACATTTGGAAATCCTGGGTAATGAGAATGTTAGGCTGATTGTGAGATTCTTTATGGAACTGTGGGTGATTTTGCCTGTGTACCTGCAATGGTATGAAACTCCTCTTTTATTGTCTGCACACGCAGGTGTCCAGGAGACACTATGAAAACTCGAAGGAAATATTTCAGAGCCAAACAGACTTTACGAATTGCCTGGCAAACTGCACTTTTTCATAGATTTTCCGCATCACCTACAGTATATAAAAAAGTGCCGCCTGCAAAAAACCTCAAAGCAATGCATACTGTCTGTGTGGTTGTGAGAGCCCGACTTCACCTAGTTTGACTTCGAATATAAGGTGCTAATAAATCTTTGAGGTACAATATTCCCCCTCTGCTAAAACGGTATCTTTTGAAAAGAGCAATAAAGGATCTTGCTGATCGTGCAAAACCCTCTCTATATGAAATTCTCTTCTTATAATTTATCAATTGGTTGCTCATTCATAAATGGCGAACCCATGACTGAATGAATTCCATGCACGGAAACTGATTAAGTGTGTGAGCTAATCCTTGTTTACATAGAACAAAGTTTTGGATGTGCTGCTATGACAACACATCCAGCAAGAGTTTCGAAAAACCGTCAGATCCAGGATCATGCCAAATTGTCAACGATTACATCCGGCTAAAAGATTAATTCATGTACGAAAAATACCCCCTTGGCATAAATCATGACAAATACTCTTAATATGTGACGAATCAAAAGGTTGAAAGTGGCTTAGAATGCTCTTCTCAAAATTTTGTCTTTGGAAACTCTAGCATAACAGTTTACTATCTATCTATCTATCTATCTATCTATCTATCTATCTATCTATCTATCTATCAAGCAAGCAAGACTTGGTAGCAAGCCGAAGAGAGCACAAAATTCAATTCTCATCTTGGCAGTCCTGTTAACATCTTTTTATAGCCATTAAATGTACAAATTAAACATTTGATAAAATATTCAGTCACCGTGCTTCCGAATGATCTCATATTTACAGATTAGGTCTCTCTCGTTCATTCAGTATCAGTCTGTCTTGACATAAGCTGGGGTGTTGGAGATACTGGCATTTCTCTTTTTTGAATTGTATGGAACACAGGTCCTTGGACTAAATATTCAGGGCCAGACAATCCTAATGTCAACTGAAAAGTCCCAGTCTCTGTGATGGGGCCCATTTTCAAAAGGCAGCCTATACAGGTTAAACACATTTGTGGTCCATGGCATTGCATGAGTTTTTTTTTTTAAAAAAGGCTCCTGGCGGGTGTAGGTGTATGCAATAGAATGAATGAGTGGCCCCATAGGATAGTGGTGGGTTTTGAGAGGTGAATTTACTTGCCAAGGGAAGTTTTCTTCTACTAATAAGGCCAAAAAAGGGTGAGCAGTGGAGATGTTGATTTAAGAAAGAAGCACCAGAGATTGTATCGTTTTAGATATATCCTGGTAGTGATTTTAACCTCATTTTAATCTTTGGATAATTTATTTGATTTTTTTTAACTCCACTAACTGATTTTATGATAAGTTTTTGCTCTGAGTGAACCAATGTCGCCATTATGGCAGAGACAATAGAAGCTTAATAAATACCTAAAATACCTATCCGTGTTACCACTTAAATTGAAAGATCAGAATTCATAAGTTATGTGCCTTTTTCTATAGGAAAGAAAAAATTCAATTAAGCTAACATAATCTTATGTTTTATGTTATTTATTATTGTTCTTTGTCTATATCTATATATGTATATATATGCTTGCCTATATCTACTATCTGTATTCCCTAGAATACAGAAACAATGTCTTGGCTATTTGTGAAACCAGTTCTGAACCATAACAGAGAAAGTGAAAGTGTTCAATGTAGGCTTTCAATATAAATTAGTACAGATCTCCTCATATTTCTGGCATTATGACTGGAAGGTGAAACAGAGACCCGTCGCCCAACCTGCAATAATTTGGTGTTCCTTGATGGTCGCCTTGCTAATTGTTTTAATTAATTACCAGCACTGTCAAAGGTAAAACTGATAATCATCTGAGAGATTAATTCAACCCCTTTACTTACAGGGGTAGCTACAGTTTAGTCATCGTTATCAAGTCTGTAGAGGTTGGAGTTAGAATGTAGCTACTGAGCTAAACATAGCAGCCCAAACATTGTAACCATTAATGTGTGATATCAAATCATCTTCAAATATCTGCTGTTTAATTATAAAAATATTTGTTACAACATTCCAGGTTGCCTCTTAAACATTTCTGATTATCTGATTACAGAACTCTCTCCAAACGTTCATTCTAGTGATTGTATCATATTCTCCAGAGTGATCTTCCTAGGTCTGTTCATGAGTCTATGATTATGCACCCAGCAATATTGTTAACTGGAATTTTTATTTTTTATCAATTGGATTTACATTTTTTTATTCTTTTGAGGAGAAATATTATGCCTTACCATTGAAACGCATTGCTTTGTGACACACTGTTGTGATGTGAAATTTTGCATACAAGTTGATAAATATTTTGTATGTCTTTATTTGTAACTTAGACAAAGCAATGTAATATTAGTGTTACATTATTGATAATAACAGCAATGGTTTGATGGTTTAAGAATCCCTTCCCCCCTTTTAGGGTAATTTTACGCCAGGGTTGGGGGAAGTGCCTCAAACCAGTTTGGTTAGTGTTTCATTGCTAAAGTCTCTCTCTGAACCCCAACAGGGAAGCCAGGATGCCTAACTGGCAAGCTTTACCTTAACATATGGTTTTGGGTTGCAGGTGTAAAGGTGTTCTATTCCCAATTGATCTGAAGTATGGCTGTTTGGAATTGGCTTGTATCAAAAGCCTTTAAGTAACATGATGTCCTATTGGCTCTAGGGGTTGGACATAAAATTTATAGATTTGCTTGCTTTACCTCACCCTCTCTCTCTCTTACTAAACTGATGAAAGACCATCCATACCATGAACTGAAAAGGATAATACAATACAATACAATTTATTTTTGTATAGCCCAAAATCACACAAGAAGTGCCGCAATGGGTTTTAACAGGCCCTGCCTCTTGACAGCCCCCCAGCCTTGACTCTCTCAGAAAACAAGGAAAAACTCCTAAAAAAAACCCTTGTAGGAAAAAAATGGAAGAAACCTTGGGAAAGGCAGTTCAAAAATTGACCCCTTTCCAGGTAGGTTGGGTGTGCAGTGGGTGTCAAAAACAAGGGGGTCAATACAATACAATACACAGAACAGAACAAATCCTCAATACAGTATAAAAATCAAAATTTTACACGTACGGACCAGAATTTAACAGTAGATAATATCACATAATATGATTTGAATTTGTTTAGAGTTCTGGAGACTTCAGCCATCAAGCTGCCTCCCCCAATTGGCCATTCCACAGCTGAAACATTGCTTGGCCAGCCAATTTGATGAAAGGACCCCTCTACCCCATGATTCTTGCGATCCTCCATCTTAGGCAGGCAACTTGGCACGTGGGCTGAGGCACAGAGTGCCACATTTGAGTACAATGAAGAGAAATAGAACAGGTGAGGGTTAGTAACAAATTATAACCATCATGTTACTTATGTTTTAGTGCTAATGACTAACAACAGAGATGCAGTCTGTACAGTTAATCAGCAGCTCTAGTCAGGATATGCTAAACTGAAGTAGTGAGTCTTCAGCTGGGATTTAAAAGCTGAGACTGAAGGGGCATCTCTTATTGTAGCAGGCAGACCATTCCACAGTTTAGGGGCCCTGTAACTAAAAGCTCGCCCTCCAACTGTTATTTTATTAATCGTTGGAATCATAAGCAGACCAGCATCTTGAGATATTAATGTGTGCTCTGGTTTGTAAGTCATGATAAGTTCAGACAAGTAAGCCGGACCTTGGCCATTTAATGCTTTATATGTTAACAGGAGGAATTTGAAATCTGCCCTAAACTTAACTGGGAGCCAGTAAGGATTTAAGAACTGGAGTTATATGTTCATACTTTCTTGTTCTTGTAATAATTCTTGCAGCCGCATTTTGGATTAACTGGAGGCTGTATAAAGAACAGTTTGAACATCCAGTGAACACCGCATTGGAATAGTCAATCCTATTAGAAATAGATGCATGAATTAATTTCTCAGAATCCTGTTTATTTAGAAAGCGCCTTAATTTCCCAACATTATTAAGATGGAAGAAACATGATTTGGACAAGTTCGTAATATGCACTTTAAATGACATGCTAGAGTTCAGCTTGGCAGCCATATTGAGACAGGCATGCAGCTTGTTCTGAAGAAAGCTGACCACAAATGATGCCTTAACTAGAGACATTTTAAGTAACTAACAAATATCTGTGCCGCCTGAAACTACACAACAAGTTGTATGGTTGCCAGTATTCAAATGTACTTTGCATATTGTTGTTATTTATTTATTTATTATTATCAATAATACATTGTTTAAATTGTAATTTAACTCCTGCTTGTCTTTTATTACGCCTAATTGCCTGAGGTTATAGATGTAGAAGGGAAGGTGGGGAGAAGTTAAATGGTACAGTACCTTATAAACAGTGGTAAGTCTGTGAGATTTGAGGCATTCTGACAAAGGCTGCATATTAATAATACAAAAAGGGGAAAGTAGAGCAATATAATACTCTACCAAGACAAAACACACACTTTGAAAATAAAGTTTGAAAAAAGGTATCTGAGGCCTTTATTGAATTTCCTGAGAAAATTCTAATTTAGGTAGCCTGACAAGCAATGACAAGGTTCTTTCCAGTCCTTCTGATAAAGTAAAAGAATTAATTCAAGCGCTCAAAAGCTTACAGCAGAACTAGAAGCATCCTTCACTACAGGATCAAATTAAAGATTTGTGGACTATTTTCAAATACAGGTATATAAATATATACATGATGCTTTAATTGGAGCAATCAGTTTAGCCAATTAACTGTACTATTCTGTGAATGAAAATGTAAAAATATTTTTATTCTATTTTCACCAAAAATTATCGATACTATTTTTGAATTCAGGATCTACTGTATATACCTATAGTAAGACAAATTTGCCTTATTTCTAACAGCTTTGCATTGTATATAGTTTTCATTTAATTAAATCTTAATTCAAATTGTATGCTAAGTCTGAAAAAAAACTAATTATTCTAATTCTTTTAAATTAGCTTCCAGATACAGCGTGTGGCTTACATTTGACTCTTCCCTGATGAACATACTATATGGCAATAAATTTCTGTTCAGTGACATTGTACAAATATTATCTTGCAATAACAGAACACACCACATTTGGATTCAAGACTAATGACAAGGCAATAGCAAGACAAAACAAAAAATACAGTTTGATAGCCTTGTAAAAAATACCCTGTCTAAACAATTTGATCATTTGCATTGTTTATTGCTGTATAGATCAGAGTCTAATGTATTCAGAAGACAGACTTCATTTCATTTCACCTAAATCCATAGGGTTTATTGTGTGAGCAGATAAGGTGCCAGGCAGCAGATGGCATTAGGCATTTACATAAAACTGGATGACTCCATCAGTATCAGTATGGGCAACTGGAAGGTGTCTTTTATCAAACACACTTTGACATTTTAAAGTTTATAATGTGTCTGATGTAGTATTTGATTTTATAAATCATTCTTGATTCTTTATTGCCATCGAGATCCTCCTTGAATATGCAACAATGCCTTGAAACCATAAACATTTAAAATAAAGAGTTGAGAATATGTCTCAACAGTAAACAATTACAGAATGAAAAAAAAATTGCTATTGTTTATTTTTGCTCTTCTAATTTCAAACAGTTTATAAATCAAACATTTATATTGGTGCATAAAATATATAAGTTCTACAACTATCTTCCTCTTTTTATTGAAAGATAAGTAATTATATGTAAACATTCTGAAAAGTGATCTGTTCTGAACTACTCGTGGACTTCGCTAAAAACATTGTGAAAAGGAAGAACTTTGTGCTAAAGATGAAATCTATGTGAAATAATACTTTGAAAAGTGCAGCCGCCGAAGTATAAGGCGAGTTCAAGCACGGGTAAAACGTGTGCCGAAAGAAATATCTCAGTCCAAAAGTATGTTTTAAAAATATTTAGTGAAAATTAAAAGCAAATAATCCACACAAGAATAAAGAAAAAAGTTGTTACATTTTTCCTTTTTTTTGTCTTTTATTCTATGTGTGTATCTTCTCTAAACTTAGCTTTTCTTGATAAACTTATATCTGTACTTAAAAGTTCTTTTCTTCTTCTGTACGCTTTAAACATACGGTGCAGCACTTAAATTAAGCGCTTGGTCTTACATGTTACTTCACACACTCAAAAGGCCCGTAGGCACAGTTTAAAACCATGTGCTCTCTACACCTTACACATGGCAAGGCTGGTCACTAGCTGAGAATAATGTTTAGTCAGAGCTGTTAGAAATGGCTAGAATATTCCAATTAAATTCTACTTACAGGGATTATAGGAACCTCCCATAGATTATGCATTGTCATTAAGTAAAACATTTATGAATCTCATGTAACTAGGAAATGGCTCTTACAAAAAGATTTCTGTATGCATGTCTGATTGTTTAATTCCTACAGAATATTTGCAATTTTGCAGTCATTTTTTGTCTCCGATTTCTGTTTACTTTTGAGCCTGATGTAATAGAATATCCATTATGGATGGAAAGAATTAAGAAAAGTTCTAGTCACACTTCAAACAGTAAAAATACTGGAATCACAGTGGAGCAAAAGCCAAAGGGTGTGAAATACTGTAGTTGCTTAAAACTGATATTGAAACTCCTAATTTAAAATGGGGTAAGCAGTTTCATTCAAATAAATTTAGATTGAGGCCAATACCATGCCAATCTTCTTTATTGCTGGATTTTTTGGAAGTTTGCTTCCTCAAAG